>NW_009910523.1:57470-75478 GCF_000696875.1 Nestor notabilis
CCTGAGCCACAGGTAGTACCTTTGCTTTTAGTATGTGTGATTACTTTCTGAACCCCTGTGAATTACAGTATCCCTTGGAAAGGAATTCCTTAGTCTGATTATGCATGGAGAGAAGAACCACCTTGGTTTGCCTTGAACTTGCCACCTGCCAGTTTTATTACCTGCTTCTCGATTTTTGAACTAGGACACAAGACAATATCCATTTCCTTTGAAACAACTTAGGAACAATTACGACTATAAGTATCTTCATTATACTCCTCCTCAGCTCTCTCTTTTCCAGATGTAGAAATCATAATCTCTATAGTTTCTCTAACCATGGAAAATGGTCCAGGCTTTCATCATTGGCAGCCTTTCATGTTTCACTTTCTGAGGTGTAAATGATGATCAGAACTCAGTATTCAGGTTGTGGGGACAGTATAGGTTTATACCAGCAGTCTGAGACTTTCTTTCCACCAAATTCCATAGCTTTAGAATAGTGGAACCAGGCAGATAAGAGTGCACATAACCCACATGAAGATACCGCAATCTCTTGGCAACAACAAAAATTCTTTTGCTTTGCTTGGCCATGTTCATTTTGGGTCTGAATAACACATGCACAGGCAAATATTTAATGAATTTAGAAGAGCTGCACAAAGGGCATTGTGTCAGGAGAACAAGCCACATGCATCCCCTAGGACATCTATCCCAGAGCTTCTGTCCTAGAAATGCTCTTAAACACATTGGCCTCCGTTGCTGGGCTCAAGTCAACCCCAGCACGGGGAGAGTTTCCTCCTTGCTGTGTGAGCAATGCAGCTGGATCAGCATTGCTACACGTGCCTTTCACTTTCTTTACCGTGGGGCACGTTTCGTGGGTAGAGGTGTGATCTTGCATTTCTCCAAGTGTATCTCAGCTGATGTAATGTTTTAGTTCACGGTCACATTCTGAGTTAAGCCCTTAAAACTCCTTTTCAGCAGAGGACACTTGCCAGCAGAGGTCATCGTTGCTATGGCCAGTTTGAGTGTCACTGGCTTTAGTTGGGCTGAGATTTGAAGGAGAAACAAATATTTCTAAACGCAGCAATCCAGGATTGACTTCTGGGCTTAGAATATTAAATCTTTGGGAATGAAAGCATTCATTTTATTAACCCTTTATTTTTTATCAGCAGAGTTTGCTCCTAAAATATAGACTAAGAAAAAGGCAGAATTATGTTAAATTCTTAAAATGAACAGTGTTTTTTCACTTGCTTTTAATTTAATTAATGCTAATTAATATGTATTCAATATTCTGTTAATCCTAAAAGCATTTTGTTAAGAACCACAAAACCAGTTAATAGAACTTGCATTTAAAGGAACATTTTTATATGGCCAAAGCCATTGAGCAGTAGGGGAATTTATGGGACTTACTCTATTGATTGAAATAATCTAGTTTTTAAATGTGTTCTATCTGAGCCTTGTTCCAAGTATCCTGTTAAAGAAACATGTTTTACATTTGCAAATGCTAATCTGAATACATATTTTAGGTATTTTTCTAACCTGATTTTTAAATTGACATCTTACAGTGATTAAATGGTCTGCCTGGTTCTTCTATGCGACAACTGTTTACTTAGGATATGAGTTAGAATGAGCCTTTGTGCTCATTGTAATTCTCCACTGAACTTAAGTGAAGACATCTGAAAAGACAATTTAAGCTTTTGATGGAGAAAATGGACACTGCTTAGCTAGGAGGATGAGTAAAAGAAAACCACAGTTACTTTCTTTACTGCCTTCTTGTGAGACTGACAGATCCCTTTAGGGTGAGTGGCTGGGATTGATAAAGATGTGAAATCATGATTACTCCACTGCACAGATTCGTCAGGAGGGCTCCTCTCCAGACCTTGCTGAGATTTGTTAAAAATGATTCATATCTGTAATTACTAATATATTTAAAGGTGAAATCTTTCTTACAACACTCCAGTGAACACTCCAGTCTATATGGTTCTTCATTCCATCACTGTAACCTCTTTGTGAAAGGGCAGAAAATATTGTAACCTGAGTTTCAGATGAATGTCTGTAATGGTAGTTGTCAGGGTAATTTGAAAAAGCTTGGTTTCCATAATATCTGAAACAGCCTAGAGCTGCAGAGTGTGAAAGTACAAGCAACTTATCTGCCCTCTTCTCTTTTTGCAGATAATTGTCACATTTTACTTTGGCTTAGAAATAAAAGTGCCCCCAAAAAAGTATTGTGATACTCTAATGCATGAAAACACCCATAAATTATCTGTCTAACAGTTACAATGCAGCTTCGAAGTTGTGACAACTTGGAAAAACCAGCCTGACAAGCAGGCTCACTTTGCTGTTTTTCTAAAACTTGAGCATATAAGGAGAATTTAAAGTGAAGAAAGCGACTGCGGCACATACACTTTTTGTTCTTGGTACACAAATTCCTCCTGTCTCCCTGACTGAGGTCCCCATTTTTGTCTCTGCCTGGTGCATCAGATAAAACAGTGTTATCACTTGGCATAAACCAATAAACATTATCA
Source organism: Nestor notabilis (assembly GCF_000696875.1). Taxonomy (NCBI): domain Eukaryota; kingdom Metazoa; phylum Chordata; class Aves; order Psittaciformes; family Psittacidae; genus Nestor; species Nestor notabilis. The sequence goes on from NW_009910523.1 coordinate 59,969, forward strand.
GTTTCATCACTGGCAGGCAGGCAGGCAGCGTGGAGTTTGTAAGCTTTTCCAAGTGGACATCCTAGAGGATACACAGTCTCTAGTGAACTGCTGCTCTGCCTATAGCTAAAAGGTTTCTGCCTTGGGCCAGTCATGCTTTGATTTACCAGAATTCCTATTTATATTAGTAAAGAAAGAAAGGAGTTCTTATCTAGAGTAGAATTATGCTAGAGGAAAAAGAAATGAAGTGTTAAGTAAGCCTTAATATGCAGAACAAAGGCAGTAACGAATTTTCATATAGGTGTGACTGCTGTATGATGCAAATAAAAGTAAGTTCTCATGTACCTTCACCAAAAGAATAAGAATAATTACATTTCCCTAAGATTAAGCTGTTTTTACTAAAGATGGTTTTCAAGCTTTAAGCTTAAACACAAATGCTTTACGAACACCTTCCAGATGTGTGTGCAGTTTAACCTGCGTTAGCAGATGCAATTTCAGTTTTCCTAGACCATGCTTTCCTTGTAAATGCTATTTTTAAGCAATGGGCACACCGTCTTTCAAAGCCATCTGCTCTGTTCTCCTCAAGAGAGTGGAAATCACTGTACAGCAAAACCACACTGGCTAATTTTGAAGATCCCAAACTTCCACAACTGGTACGACAGCCGTGTTCCTGCTTTGTGAACACTGGCTCTTGTGGGGCACTCACCTCAGAGCAGCGGCACTGGATGCCGGCGGTACTGGGAATCTGGAGGGTTGTCCAAGCTGGTTTGTAGTCCGTAGCACCCCAGTCCGTGAACACTTTTCCAAGCCAGAAGAGCCATTCACATTCCCTCTGCCTTTCCAGCCTCATTCACTGCTCGCAGGGCTCAGCTAGCTGCACTGACTCACAGAAATGAAGCTCCCTCTGGGTCCTAGTGCTGTAAACGTGTGGGAGCTGCACGGACTCGCAGGAATTCAGCCTCTGGCATGGTGCCTAGACCATGCAGTGATGCACAGATGTGCAGTGAAAGTTTCAAAGTGTGCACTGGTATGACTGTGCATACAGAATGCTGAGAAAAACCTCCAACTTCCTGGTTCCACTGTCAAGAACTGAAACCCTCTTTAAGGGATGTTTTGTCCTCCGCCTTTCTACTTTGCATCTGAATCCTTGCTCTCCATTTAAAGATGAGAGCTCGCAGAAAGAAACTCCACGCTCCCTGATGAATGGGTCCTTTGGAAAATCATCTCTAGAGCCCTTTACTCGTGTCAGGAGTCCATAAACAAACCTCCAGGAGCACTAATAGTTAACTGGTGAAGCAGTGGACTGGGTTCCCTGCAAGAACTGTGCAGTCCCCGTTATCAGCTGGCTTTAACAGAGGTCAGCCAAACACTCATCTAGAGTAGCAAAGAAATATTTGACTCTGACTTGGGCAGAGGAAAAGATTATATAAGACCCCTTCCAGACATAATACTCAGTGTTTAACACGCTTACCTTAAGCAACAAAGAGGGATGGAAATGTTTCCCATTATGTATGGGGAGGAGGAGTAAGTACTTTACAAGGAAACAACAGTGTGGTTTTAAGCACTGATAAATATAGGAAAGAAATGGAAATGTGAAAAATTTCTTAAGATGCCAGGGGAAAAAAAGCAAGTTGGTTAAAAACTCTACTCTAAAAAAAATATTGGCTAACTATGTAGGGAATTATGAAGCAGCCCCTTAGAATTTCATACTTCTCATTCTGGCATAGTGTAACCTTCGTGATTACACAGACATAAGGAAAGAATTTAGATCGTCCTCTGTTGAATAGCAGACCACAGCATTTTGTCTGTGGCAGTCACAGAACTTGTTTGATTCCATCCAGAAGAGGGCAGCCATCGGGAGAGCCTTGTCTTTAGAATCCTCTGGGGAAGGGAAGGATGTGTGGAAGGTACTATGTAAAGGTGTGAAGCAAGAAGGCAAAGTAGCTTGGAGGTAATAATGCTTCTTACTAACCACGTGGATGTGCTTCTTTCTGAACCTGGAGCAAGCACATCTTCATATTTTATTGTAACTAGTTGACAAACCTCAAATTTATTTCCAGTCCAAAGATGACTGGCTCCAGTGCTCAACTGGTTTTTGAAAGTGATGTGCATTCAAAATTGCCTGAAATATCATTCAGGAAATTGCAGCACAAAATGCTTGATGCAAATGCTAAAATTACCTTCCCAATTTGCCAGGAGTAAATGCTGTATCCCAGTGGTAAATGCTCCTTCCCTGGCAGTGTTCAAGGCCAGGTTGGACACAGGGGCTTGGAGCAACCTGATCTAGTGTGAGGTGTCCCTGCCCATGGCAGGGGATTGGAACTGGATGATCTTAAGGTCCTTTCCAACCCAAACCAGTCTGGGATTCTATGATCATATGATTCTATGCAGATTGCTTTGTTTTTCTCACAGACAACTGCTTTCCATGCATGGCAGCAGTCACGGGCCACAGTGCGGTGTCTTCATCTACACAGCCAGCCAGCAGAGTTCCTGAAAGTTCAGCCTGTAAAACTTTGACCTCAGGACCTGGCTTTAGCTTCATGTTTTACAGCAGAACTGCCAGGCCATTCTTGTGTCTGTTTTACCTAAAGGAATATTTATCAGTTCCAATTTTAAACATTTCCAGAAAATAGAACATAACTCTCCTGCATCAACTTGTCTCGGACCTCTTTTCCTAGGGCTAAATTGAATGTAAAGAGATACTAAACTTTTCCCTTAATACTCAGCTGGAGGAAGCTTAACCATGATTGCCCGACTTAATCAAGAGGTAGGAAGGAATGATCACAATGCAGAATCTCTTCTTGGGTTAGTTACAAAAAATGAACAAGTTGATACAGGGATTAAGGGGTCTACTTTGTTAGTTTGGGTAGCATCACTTGATAGTATGATGTGTATGATAGAAGTTAGTAGCAAAAAGCAGACACTCACTTATGGATCATGAACAAATAGGTCAGACAAACAAGTTCATTACTGATTTACTGTAGGACTCAGTCTCCTGTGAATATTTTCTTAACCATTTCTGCCACATGGCTTCACAGTTGAGTCGATAACACAGAGAATCATAGGATCACAAAATAGTTTGGGTTGGAAGGGACCTTTAAAGCTCATCTAGTCCAACCCCCATACATACAGAATGTAGCCTGGGTGCTCTGGAACATTGATTTGTACATGAGGCATTTCCAGTACACCACAGTTCAAACCAAGTGCTGATTAGAAATGTTCAGTTATTATGGAATGGATAAAGGAAGTGATAAGCATCCTTTCTTTCACTTGTGGTTAGTTATGTAGTAGAAGGAAACCATTTTACTATAAATGAGAACATCTCAAAAGCCTGAGCTTACAAAAATCAAATATCTGTTGATTGTTCAAGTGCTGTTACAGACAGAGAATATAATTCTAGTGGCAGTGACATAGAGACAGAGCAGAGCTATGAGAAAAACTTTATATTACTCTTCAGATTCAGCAGAGATTTTGCCTGATAGTTGTTTGGAAAGACAGCATAACTATAGAGTAACTATAGCTAGAGTAACTATATTTCTGGACTACACAAGGCCTGCACTTCTGTTGGAATACCTTTATTATTGACACTCAGCTGTTGGTTGGCAGTGAGGGTCAAGTGAGAGCATAAATGCTATTTAAAATTATAAAGGAACTATGGGTTTTGAAAATCAGCCCTCAGATGTTTATTCCATGCTCTTCTGTGAGAGGATAAGAGGTTTTAAGATACACTGCTTAGTAGCTGGAAGCATTTTTCCTAGTACGTGGCTTTCTGCACTTGGCTGAACCAGACCTGGGCTGGAGTCTGAATTCTCCTTGGAAACTATGAAGTTTGTCAGTCAGAGCTCACAAGGTGTGGATGAACTTTTGTGTGAGGTCTCTCTCTGTGGACAGAAGCTCCTTTGGTCCAGTTTCATAATGATCTGGTGTCCCCTTCATATTCCTGTCTGTGACAGGGGCATTTCAAGAGCTAGTAAGGTGCATGCTTTCCTGATTTGGGCTGTTTTGGGTTTTTTGACTGGTTATACTCTACTAACATTGTGCTAACATGAATATTTCTAAGATCCAGAGTCTGACAGTGGTATCCTCTTCTGGGGAGTACTAGCACTGTTAGTACAGCTCATAGCTGCTTAAAGACTCCCTCACCCAGTGTCAGCATGAAACAAGACCATTCTTCAGGAGGTCTGGACGCACCACCTGGATAGCAAGGCTGTGATTTGTGCATTCCCTGAAAAGCCATGGCTTCTAGCACTGCTCCTCTGCTTGCTGCCAAGGATTTGGGACTGGAGAAGATTATAGACTCTGGTGTAGAATGGTTCCTCTCTGCTCTCATCTATGAAACAGGCCTCATGTTCTTGCTCTCTGCCACTTTTCTACCATGCTCTAATAGAAACTATGCCTCCTTGTCAGAGTCTGGCTCCATCACATGTGCATAATGCATGCTGAGATAATGAGGACAATTTGCCAGGATGGCCATACTTTGCTCATGAGCTCTGGGAGTTGGCAGATGCTTCAGGGATTTTTATATCCACAGGGAGTGAGTATTACAATCTGATCCTTTTTGCCATGTTAGTGGGCAAATGACATGTGATCATATCACAATTTCTTCTTCTTTCAGACTTGCTGAATCTTCACATACAGCAGCAGGGCTCGCTAGAGGCATGGCTGCATTGAATGCAGTGTTTATCAGACTCTGACCCACAGGCAATCCCCACAAATATATGTGAAAATGTCCACATACACAAGCACATACACGTGTACACACACAAAGAAAAAATGTCAGTGTCTAGCTGTGACTGACCCTTGCTTCTCCGCTCTGCTTTAGTCCCTACAGACTATCTAGGGGAGATAAAAAAGATGTAATAGGAAGTCCTGCTGTGAAATTAGGAACCATAGGCTTAACATTGAACTTGGAGTGAGATGCATGTGGCTACTGAAGGTGAGACATTTTAAAATAGCCTAAAGAATGTGCTCAGTTGAGGGGATCCTGCCCTGACACAAGAAGACTCCAAGGATGGACTTGCTCTTTACCATCTCTGTGTCCAGTATCTTCTTGTCTTTAGTGATAAATCTTAAAGAGGCTTTGGGGAAAGGCTGAAAAGAATTGCAAATGATTGCATTTAAAGCAATGCTCTGAAAGTATTTTATATCATATTTGTCTTCCAGGACCTGAACTCTGAATTATGTAACAACAATTGAACTGATGAAAGTCTAAAAAGCTGGGACTCTCTGCCAAGTTACAACTTGTTTTTACTACTAAAAAAGGCAGTAAACTGGGAGGGTATAGCAAGGAGTAAATTGCTCTGCAGTTGCCCTATTTCTTGCACTTGTTTTCTACACATCTTCTGGACACTGTTGGAGACAGAACTCCAGGCCAGAACTACCTTTGAGCTGTGTCAGTGTGGGAGGGCTTATGATGTATGTTAAGTTGCTCTGCAGCAAAAGGCATAGTTCTGTGTGTGAGAAGTATTCCAAGTTGAAAACTGAATGAAGGCACAGCTTTTCAGTTTTGCTGTGAGGAAAACTAGGCGCGAAGTCAATCCCCGGTAGGACTGTAACACGCACTGGGTTTTGCTTTCAGTAACAGAGACATTTTCTCGTCTTCACCGTGATTTTCATCTCTGTATTGCTGGGTAAATCTTCTCAGAGCCCTTAGCAGGAATGAAGAGCTCAACTGACTCACTTTTATGCATCCTGGACTTCCTTGTGTGCTAATGTGGGACCATGAGTATTAACAGGGAGGTGGGGGAGAGTTGCCAATACAAAACTTTAAGAAGAAATACTGTTATTTACTATACATATAGTAGATATAGTACTATATTTACTGATAGTTCAGCTGTAGTAGAGATGCAGAGGATGGGGTGAAGTAGTGGTGGAAAGCCAGGTGAGAGAGGGGGAGAGAGGTGGGGAGAGAGGCTTGTGGGAGAAGCAGGAGGCTGCTAGTAACTATGAGTCTGTGTTGACACAGGGAGAAACTGCTGAATGGTATTTTGTATGCTGCACAGATCTGCATAAATAATAGTATTTTCAGCAGGCTAGCAGGAAGAGGGAGGAATCTGGGGGAAAAAAACCCCTTTTTTTGCCAAATCAGGGTAGTGGATCAAGCCTTGAAAATGGAACCAACTCTGCTTTTCAGAGACACGGTCACATACTTGTGCCTGGTATCCTGTGGCATTGTCAGTAGACGTACAGTACTATAAAGTGAAAGTACATCTGTGAAAGTCAAGCCCACAATTTAAACTGCAGGTTTAAGGCATGCAGCTGTTAGTTGAAAATGCTCTCTGCATGCACAGGAGAAACCCAAACCAATTTGGGTTTGAAGAAAGCAGGGTTTACTCCAGGACACAATGTGCAGCATTTGCAGATCATTGGACAGCTCAGTCTAGTACAGATCATGCCTTTTTATGGGGACATTCCAGCTCCAAAGAAAGCAAATTCTTCTGAAACACATTGTCTTAGTTAAACTTTTAATATTGTTTTCATACTGCTAGCAGCAGCTTTATATAATGCAATCATGTAGTGCTCAGTGAACAGAAACTTACTCTGCATGCTCTTGAAGAACTGGATGAAGCAGTTACCACTATTTTGTGCCTGGATCAAGGGGTTTGTTACCTTCCCAGCACTGCCTTGGGTCTGGGGAAGTACAGAGTGTTTCTAGAAGAACGTTGTTCTGGAAGCAGTGGCAGAAGGCATGTGTTTTGGCCAGGTCATCTCGAGCCCAGGTTGTGAAACTCATTTGGGCCCTCTTTGGGTGACAGGAAAAACCCCACTTAGATCCCCAAATGAGTGAGTTGCTGGTTCTAGCCTGGATATTGATCTTATTCCTGCTTTTCTTAATGCAATGCACACCTCATATCCTGTTTCCAAACCTGAAGACAAGACCAGAGCAGTCATTGCCATAAAAAGGAGATCTGACTGTCCATACTATCTATGGTTGCTATTTAGAACAATGTGCAGATAAATCAGTTTTGCTAAAGGCTCTTGCCTCATTTTGTAATCTGAAAGACCGTGCAGTGGAGTCAGTGAGTAGGCATGGATGTGTAGTTGCCTTGTGAGTAGCATCATGCCTGGCTTCTCTGTGAATATCCAAGTGTAAAAGGCTTGGTGCTGTATGAGGTCCTGTGTGTCTTGGCATCCGTCTCCTTCCTACGCTGTGATTCTTTCGAAATGCTGAACTGCATTATGTCTTCAAACTATTCTGCATTATTCAAGAAGGGAGACTTGGTATTTTGGGGTTTCCTTTTCTTACTGTTCTCCTCAGGACATGCAAATACAATTTTACATTGCATTTGTCATTCCATTAAGCCTTTCTAAAATTTGTATCATTCCAAATGCGAGCCGTCAGAATGGTAAAGTAGTTCTGCTTGGAAATTAACCTAGGATTTGTAAGTGTTACTATATTAAGAGCAGAACTCAAACTTACAAAGCTCATGTAATACATATGCTTAATGTTTTCCTATAAAGAAGGACAGCTCCTAAGGAGTTCTGGAGGTGCAGATTAAATTAAAGGATATTCAAAGAGTGCCTCCTTATTCACTCTAAGCTTGATTTAATGCATGCAGCTTTTTAGCTGGTTCTAAGTCATTGTAGAATGTTGTAGTAAGTGTGAAAAGCTTTTGATTGGGGTTTTGTTCCATCATGTATTTACTGTTTACATGTGGCCTGTCAGTTCCTCAGGCCCTTGAACTGCTGAAAACTTCTACAGTCACAGTGTCCTTTTGGAATGAAACCAAATGCTTTTGTACCAGGACATTTCATTGCCTGTGGTTTGCATGAAATGCTGGAGAACAGGGAGATGCTGAATTGGAGTTGATCATCCTTGGTCTTAGTATGTTGTCAAACAAATCATCATTCATAATTGTAAATCTGAACTCCTAGATTCTTAAAGGTATTGTACAGGTAAAGCAGAAAGAAAGAGGGATGTTCCCAAGGTGGCAGGAAATGCTGTTACTTGTCTGAAGTTTAACTTAAGTGTGGGGAAGGCAGGGCATGCAAAGGCTCTGCCTAGTGCTGGAGTGGAAACGAACTGTTCATCTCTGTTTTTAAATTTTTCCCTTTCTTTCAGGATTATATTCAACATTGTCATGACTTTAGATGTCCAGCATTAAAATTATTAGCATTTACATAGTGCTTTGATGAGAGACAGCAAACAAGTTCTAGCATGACTGGCAAAGAAAGTATTTATGAAAGAGGTGACTGACAGCAACTTATCCCACTCTGCTAAGTTTTTTCTGTGACTTCTGTGTCAGAAGTGAGTTCTTCAAAGCTTCCACCTCCCTTAATTTTTTAACCTGCTTTCTGGGAACAAGAACATTTCTCTTTCCCAGCATACTCCTTTCACATTGCCCTTATTGCAAAGAAGAGCCGAGTGAAAAGGAGAAAAACCCAAACCAGAACAAAAAAACCCCAACCCAACCAACCAACACAACCTTCATTCCAGAGTCAAATTTGCAATGAGAATCTTTGAGTCTATTTTTGTCCAATTCCATTTGGACTAAATTCAAGAATTTGATTTTTCCCATTGCTTTACTTTGTACTACTTGGGAAGCACAGGCTGAAAGCGGTGCTGAACCACAACATGCAATTAACACATGGCGAGTAATCAGGGAGGAGAATTCAATGGGTGGATTATTCTATCAGCTGCTGTTCCCATGATTTTCTTATCTTACCCTGCACTACTACAAGAGCTGTTGGGAACCAAACTCATTGTAAAATCAGATCTAACTGCTGCATCCTCTCAGCACATAGCAGAAAATTGGATCAGTAGCACGAGCCTATTCTTACTTGCTTTCCTTCTAAGCTGGGCTGCAAATCCATCCATAGTGTGGAGGCTAATCTGGTTTTTAATCATCTGCTCTCCTGCTATGAAGTTAAACGACATTACCTGAAACAAGCATCAATCAGTAAAGATGCCAGGCTTCTTAGATAGATATTTTACTGCTGTTGTATGCATCTAGCAACTAAATCAGACATTTGGAACAGAAAGGTTTACCAGTCATGAAATTACCTGTGTGTCTATTGAAAAAGAAAATCTAAGGTGGGATAAAAACGTTTGAAATGACAATATTAAATTTTTTAGTTTGTTCCTACTTCTATCATATCGTGTCACTTTTCCAGGTAGTATTATAGCAGCACTTCTGAAGTTTCACATCAGGGTTCCTAGAGACCAGTGGAAGTGAACAGAAAGAAGAAAATATGTTCTTGAGCCAGTATGAGCTGTTTTAAAACTACTTTTTGGTACAGGGACTTTTTATAGATTGACAGTCTTCATTTTGAAAAGGCAATGAGTGAAATGGGGGGTTTAGGTTGGTTTTTTTTCTTTCTCTTTTATTCACTGATTATATTAAATGCTGGAAAACAGATGGTGTAAGCCTGTACAGATAGTCCTAAATCATGGAATGGCCAGAACACTGGAGGAAAAGAGGATTGCTGGTGTCTTCCTTCAAGAAACTCACCATTATGTATCTGCATTGTGCTGCAGAGCTACAGGCTTCAGGTGTCTTTGGTGGTAAACTGGAATGTTTCGCCCTGGTAAATGCAAATTCATGTACCTGGGGTGGCTGTTACATCATAGTACCTGTTTTGTAGTTACACAGTGCTAGTTTTGATCCTTCATTCCCTGCTTGAAACTTGGTCTCTTTGAAAGTTTGGTATTTTGAAGCACGAGATGGCCTGTGACATTGTGATGTGCTCTGTTCACAGACAGATTGTGACAGCGAGGGTAATACCAGTGTCTGCTTACAGAAGCAGAGTAACCAACATCTCTCTAGGTAGTTTGAACGGCTTCCTGACCCTTGATCATCACAGCACATTGTTTCTCTTAAGCTCCTACAAGCTACTATATAAACATATTTCCCTTTCTGCACTTCTTTCAGTATGTTTATTATTGTAGCAGAGGGGGGGGAATGGAAAATCCTCTGTGCAGTAGCCACAGAAGCTGATCTACCGCTGAGCAGGCACATGGCCAACTGGATGCATGGGCATATATGCAGACAGCCGAAAGGACAAATGTATCAAGTCAGATTTATGAGGTCAGTTTTCCCAGCCAATAAAGTCCAGATTGCTGTCTGCCCTGTTACAACCTTCCTGTGTTCAAATGGATGTGAAACAGATAATCCAGCATTGGGCGGGAACAACGTTGATAAAACACAAACATGATTTCTGTAGCCACATAAGATTATTTTTCCAATTCAGCAGAAAGTGTTGGCTTGAAGATCAGTAAAGAGGTCACAGTATTTTTACACTGGTTGTCTGTGAATAAAAATTTTCTCAGTCCAGGGGAAGGGACAGATTGTCCTTATTTAGTAGACGAGAACAGAAAGGAAACTTAGATCTTACTGTAATGCAGCAATAGGGGTATGTCCATGGAAGAAAACCTGTGGAAATGGTATCTACTCTCCAAACACTGTAAATCATCCCACACTGGGAGAGCTTTGTGAGTGATATGGCCAAAATGCCAATTACAGTTTCATGAGCAAAGTAGATTTTAAGTGTAAAGAATCATAGACTCACAGAATGGTTTGGGTTGGAAAGGACCTTACGATCATCCAGTTCCAACCCCCTGCCATGGGAAGGGCACCTCACACTAGACCAAATTGCCCAAGACTCTGTCCAGCCTGGCTTTGAACCATTTGTAGTCTATGTGGTGGAACTCTGTGGTGACGATGTAGTCTGCTCTCAGGTGGAACTGATTCCCCCTTGCTAGGTGTTTGAATTTTGTGTGTATGAACACCTAGAAAGGATTGTGAGAGCACTGAACTCAAATGCCCTTGGCACAAAGTCTGGTCCTGAGCCCTAGAACAGGCCGGTGTTTCTGGCTTAAAGGTTCCCACTGCATCCTCCTGCAACCGTGACAGTAGAACATGGGACTGTGTGAAGTGTGATTCCTTGCAAGCATGCTGCTGAAACATGAAGGGAAAATTGGGTGGCATGGGTTTAGCCACAGCATGGAATGCCAGGCAAGGAAATGCTGGTTTCATGGCCTGTGCACACAGATCCTAGAATCACAGAGTGGCTTAGGTTGGAAGGGACCTTAAAGCTCCTCCAGCTCCAACCCCTGCCCCGGGCAGGGACACCTTCCACTAGAGCAGGTTGCTCCAAGCCCCTGTGTCCAACCTGCCCTTGAACACTGCCAGGGATGGGGCAGCCACAGCTCCTCTGGGCACCCTGTGCCAGCGCCTCAGCACCCTCACAGGGAAGAGCTTCTGCCTCAGAGCTCATCTCAGTCTCCCCTCTGGCAGGTTCAAGCCATTCCCCTTGTCCTGTCCCTACATCCCTTGTCCAAAGCCCCTCTCCAGGTTTCTTGTAGCCCCTTTAGGCACTGGAGCTGCTCTAAGGTCTCTCTGGAGCCTTCTTTGTCCAGACTGAACCAGCCCAGATCTCTCAACGTGTCTCCATAGGAGCTCCACACAAGCTGCCTCTTGAAGGGCCAGTTGTAGCTATTGAAGAGATTGTTCTATAGAATGGGCCAATACTCTGAGAACTTTTCCTCCTACCATTTATAATGATAACTGAGCATGTTATTTTCCCATACCTCTACAATTAAATGCAAATGTCCCATTATGATGGTGCTCTCTTGGTTATCTTAAGTAATAGCCATCTTAAACATAAAGTTGTGGTTTTTCTTTTATTTTTTGTAGAACAAAGTAGTTTCTATAAAATTCCTTCTCTCAGCAAACAAGCTGAAATTCTTTCAATATTGTTGTTTGAATCTTTATCTACTTACCCTATGGGAAAAAATGCAAATTAAAATATGAACATTATATGCAAGCTACTTCAAGAAGATACTGAAATTGTATAGTAAAAATAGCTTTCTGATGGGAATATATTAAATAACATTGAACATAAAGGCTCATTGGCAGTGTCAATTGCCAGCTGCAAAAACATACAGTATTAGGATGGGAAACATGCTAGGAAGAAGCAGGCACTTGGGAAGAATACATTAGTAAAAATGCTATTTTTATTTAAAGGTCTATACAGTCAAAGTTCATCTTCCAGTGTTTTCTAAAGCTTAGGGTTTCAGTGACATTGAAACTTTGGACCAAGCACATTCCTGGAATCCTATTGCCCTCACTGGCATCAAAGGAGAAGAAACTAATGCATTATATTAAAACTTACTCTGGTTATGGACTTCATAAGCACCTCAGAATTTGGTTTTGCATTGTAAAACTGCAGAAGGAAGTGAAAATTAGAGCCCTTGAATGTGTCAGGTTCTGTTGACTGTTCAAGCCATTAGGCCACCCTGGAAACTAAAATAGAAAAGAAACAGCAGAGACAGATCATTCAGATTTGAAGTTTTATGAAGCTGACACTGAAATGAAATGTTCACGATGGCACCATCCCAGCCAAAATGCATCACTTTGCAAACCTGGACCTTGCCCATCTCTGTTGTAGCTCATGCAATGAGAAGAATGGAGTTGGCTGACATTACAAACACTTCCATCGACAACTTGTCTCAAGCTGTCCCTTGGAATTACTACACAACATGTGAGAAAATTCATGCATACAAAAAAATCCTACATTAAATCAGCATAATTATAATACCCACAAGTTATCCCCACCCCACTCTATTAAAGGCACACAATGCTCTGCTGCAGGTTTTGGTCTGTGGATGCAAGTAACAAACCAAAAGGATCCAGATGTTTCGTCTGCTCATATTAGAATGTTACAGTTAAAAGGTAAAAGGGCCCTGAATGTAGCATGGATTGGTTGACACATACAGAACTGAGCACTTGTTCAGAAGCTTCCTGTTGCAACGTAGGTTTTGGAAGCTGAGGATGTTTGATAGGGAGTCAGAATCACACAAAATATTGCAGTTTTCAGACTGCAGGGTTTGGTTTTACCTAAGCGACATACATAGCATGACTGCCTCTGGATTTCATGGCAGGCAGGTGAGCCTCCAGTTTGCTGGAAGGTAAACTCCATTCAGCTGTAATAATCTGTACTTACAAATATTTTATACTCCCACCGCCAACAGTGATGGAACTGGCATCAGGAGAAAGAAAATGCCAGTAATTGTGCGCCTGTTCGGGTCCTGTAGTTTTGAGATTTTGTTCTCTGAATACCTCAGTGTCAGAAAATCTTTGCACTTAATTATATGTGGGTTAATACCACGTCCCAGTAAAGGCTGGATGAAAATTTGACAGTATTTTGTTTCCTAGTTATTTAGCAGACATAACGCTGTAAACCTGTATGTGTCCACAGCACCCAGAGCTACTCCAGCACACGCCTGTATCTCTGCCTGAAGGTTTATCACAGTAGAAGGAACAAGTGTTCAGAATGTGATGCAGCAGCTCTGTCAAGAGAAGTCAAAACTAGTTGTTTTAGCAAAGTAGCCAGAGGCTGGGTTGCTGGCATCTTGGGAGAGAATGGGATATATCATGCAGTTGGGAAAAGAATCAGATTCTGTGCGAGAAGGTGTTTGCACCACAAAGGAAAAAGAGCTTCTGCCCTTTAGCTGCTGTGCCTGCAGTTGCAGTTATTCCATTCATTTTTGTGATGCAACTACTAAGTGCATGGTGAAGTCTACTTGAGATGTCTGACCTTTTACGTTTTCATATTTCCCTCCCTTTAGTTGAATGGGGGAGGTAGTTCTGGAGTTGCCAACAAACCCTGTGAGCAGCAGATAACAATAAGATGATAGTACTCAAATGTCAGACTTCCTCAAATTAATCCCAGCACGTTCACCCGGATGCATTTACAGCAGATAACTAAACACAAATATAATGATCTAATCTCTTTCATGGTGACTCCGTAACAGATGCTGAATGCATCCATTTTAACCTTAAGGCAAGCATCAGCATCTGTTAATAGATGTTTAAGACAGTGTTTTGAAAGTACAGCTTTTATTTGTATTACAATTGCAATCACATTTCACAGTATTCAACTGTCACTTGAAACTCTTAAAAGCAAGACCAGTAAGCAGTGTAAAACATGGAGTCATTTCAGATGCAGTCAGAGCAATTAGCAAACTTAAGGGTAGTAAACCTGATGTACAGCATTCTCTGGTTTTCTTTGGATGCTGTTTCTGGTAAAGAACAAGTCTCATGTCTATAGAGTACAACTTTGGCTCTTCAAAAAGGATCAGACTGAGATGGAAATATCTGATTATGTAGCACAGGTTGCTGGAGTCTATTTCTTTTTCATCTTTCTGTTGTGGGTGAAGTGGTTCTGTGATCTGCAGCCCTGTGGATTTTTGTTCCTTTTTGTGGATACTCTGAAGTTATGCTTCTTTATTTCCATATGCTCTTTCATGAAGGGAATTCTGCAGTGTCTTCCACTTAGAAAACCAAAGGATGATTGCCTCTGTTTAAAGCCTGTGTTCATCCTTACATGCAAGAACAAAGAAAGTACAGAGTGGCACTTCTGGAGGAATTAGTATCCTGAGGAACAGTGGCTTTCATTCTACAAAATTAAAGTGCAGTGTAGTAGTTCACTTTTTTGATAGATGGGTATATTTTAGCCTTCCACTATTAGCAAATAATTCCCTACTTATTCCCTTGGAAAAAAAAATCACTGACTGCCAGTAGGAGATGAGAAGAAATTCCATACAGCTCCTGAAATGTTTCCAGGTGATCCATCAATGTAACATTTATTCTCAGATAGTACCATGTTTCACCTTTATTGCTCATTTGATTGTTTTGAAGTTTCGGGCTTTAAATATACAAGGATGGTTAATCTGGAGGCTCAGGGAATTCATGTCAGATAGTAAATTTTCCAAAAAGGGGTAAAGAAACCCAAACTTCAGTTGGCGGGTGGGAGGAGTGTGACTCCATGAGACAAGAAAGAAACTGAATGTTAATTCAAATACCAAACAAAACCATGGCAGAAAGTTCTCAGACCAAGACTCCCAGAGGACACGGACACAGAACTACAAAATAAATACTGAGGAATCTTGGATATAAAGAAGTTCGTTAAAAACTCACTGCTGCCAAAAATATCACCTCCCATCCAGCCCAGATAACAGGTGGCATTTGTATGTGGTCTTTCATATTTGAGAGATTTTAAATAAAGATTCAAAGTGCAGAAAAATCTGAGTACTAAATTTGGTCCTAAAATAGCAGTGTGGAAAAACCTCTCTGTCTGTGCTGCACTACCATCAGCTGTCATCTTTCTCTTTTGTTTTAAAGCTACTGAAATCCCCGGAGACACAGCAATCTTGGCAAGACTTAGCTGGTTAGTGCATAGAGCCACGAGGCTCTCAAATGAAGTGCTTGCCTTCCCTGAGCTTCTCAGTAGGTAAATCAGATCAGATACTAAAAATGTGATGATCTCTTCTCGTGATCCCAAGGGATTGCATCCAACAGATGTTCTCAGAATGTGGTTAATGCTGCCCTGTAGGTTAAAGTCCTCGGAAACAAGGGGGTGGACTTGGCTTTGCTCTGCAGTAATGCCCACTCCTAACAGAACAGGTTGACAGTTACAACACTTTCTCAGAAGATGGGAAATGTGGGTTATTGTGCTTTTCCAGAAAGAAGAAATTCACCTTGTGCCTCCTGCTTCTTGGGTAGGTGCAGTAAGAACCAACGTGGTGTA
>NW_009910523.1:75509-79110 GCF_000696875.1 Nestor notabilis
GCAGGCACTTGCATTCACTGCCACTTTTCCAATGAATGGGGCTATAGAGAAAGTTGAAAGCAAAGTTGCAGATGCCTACTCTTGAGCCAGTGCTTCCAGGCTGTGAATCCTACATGGTTCCACACAGACTTGAGTGAAATACTCAATTCCCATTGAGCTGTGAGATTTTGGATATGCTTTTGCCTCATTGTCACTTTTTGGGTAGTCTTTGCTGGTTAGGCTGAGATGTCAAACCTCCCACACTCTGGATTGCCTGTTGCCCATGTTGTGGTACATTTGATCTTAGCACGTGGTTCTGAATTCCAGGGGAAATCAAACACACAAAACTTTGCTGTTTCAATCACTGATTCAAAATTGTCTGGAAAGATGGAAAGTGAAGACACACAGAATTCAGTAGAACTCTGATTATTTACATCAAATGAGAGAGGAACTTCCCTGGAAATTATTTGCAACACTGGTAAATTTTGATATCACTCTTTTTTATCAGTTTCATTGTTTAATGATTTAACTGCCTCACAAGAATACATGTAAAATTACAGCACAGGATTGAAGTTCATTATCTTTATGTAATCCATCATCCTCACAGAATGTAAGAGCAGAGAACACAGAACAGCTCCACAGTTGCTCTCCATTTTCCTCTCCTGTTATTCTTTTCTATTCCCCTTCTCCTTGTCCTTCCTCTTCCCCTTGCCCTTCCCCTTTCTTTCTGCCAGAGTATATATAGGCTGTGGAGGTATAGAAGTGCCTTTCTCTGAGAAAACACCATTAGTTTCCACTTACTGACAAAACATAATTCAGAGGCTTGGTGCAATCTGCAGATTTACCCATCAGCTGTAAACCTGGTTGTCTTCAGTAAAATCCATTCCTCAGCCTCTCTGACTATGAACACAAAACTGACTATTCCAGTTAGTGACAAAAGCAATCTCCTGCTAACACATGTTTTTTTCTCTTTGTTTTAGGGGACTTTCGAGTGAAATTTCACTTGTCCTCAGTGTGATGTCTCCATGAAGTGAATTCATTCTGGTGACAGGTAAACTGTAACTGCACAGCTATAAATACTTCATGTTGCTATGTAAACCATAACTACATGCAGTAGTACATGTCTTTCTTGCTAAAGTGCTTAATTGTGTAAGTTTTGTAAGTAATGCACCTTCAGAAATTAAGCCTACAACCAGTTTTGGTTGGGTGAACACTCCCTACTTACGCTTCGTTCAGCATATTTGAATTGTGTGCTTGCAATTTGCTGAGGTTTCAACAGAAGCCTTTAGCATTGAGGACAGAGCTGCAGAACAGGGAATAAGCTACTGTGTTACCTTGCTTGTTCGGAGGAAAAGTCATGGACTTATTGCTGAACAATTGATTCCTGTTTATGCTAAAGCCTGAGAGTGGGAAATGCACTTAAATGGAACCAAATAAAAACATTATAACATTTTCTAGTCCGAAATTATATTGAAATGAATGATGTATTTCAGTACTGAAACTGCTAGGCTGTCATGGTCAGTGAGAGTAGAATCATGGAATAGTAGACTCATAGAACGATTTGGGTTGGAAGGGACCTTAAAGCTCCTCCAGCTCCAACCCCTGCCCCGGGCAGGGACACCTTCCACTGGAGCAGGTTGCTCCAAGCCCCTGTGTCCAGCCTGGCCTTGAACACTGCCAGGGATGGGGCAGCCACAGCTTCTCTGGGCACCCTGTGCCAGCGCCTCAGCACCCTCACAGGGAAGAGCTTCTGCCTCAGAGCTCATCTCAGTCTCCCCTCTGGCAGGTTCAAGCCATTCCCCTCGGCCTGTCCCTACATCCCTTGTCCAAAGCCCCTCTCCAGGTTTCTTGTAGCCCTTTCAGGCAATGGGAGCTGCTCTAAGGTCTCTCCGGAGCCTTCTGTTGTCCAGACCGAACCAGCCCAGATCTCTCAGCCTGTGTTCACAGGAGAGGTGCTCCAGCCCTGATCATCTTCATGGTCCTTATACATTGAAATGAATTTTTCAGAGTAGGCAACAGGATGTGATTAAATACTCAGATTTCCAGGAAGTCCTGCAGGGGTTGAACTCAGCTCATCAGCACTCCTTAGTGATTGGGAATGGGACAATAACAAGGAGACTCTGTTTTCATAATAGGCTTTAATCTTCAGTCTCCCTGAGGAATTACAGGAGGATGTTGTTACCTTATGTGTCAAATGAAATGAAAGCTATATGTCAGCGTACATAATGTGAAGTGATGCACCAGGATTAAAAAACCCCACCAAACTAGCAACAAAAAACCTCTTCAAAAACCTCGTTTCACATTTAGAGCAATTGGGTATGAGCTGACTATTAAAAATACGTTTAATAGTCATTGGAGTTTTTTGCTTTTAATTAGTCTGAAACGGTGATAAAAATCCAGGTGTAAAAATTCCCCACGCACACATGTGCTGTCCCACTGCTTCAGAAGGCACATAGTAGAATTGGAAAAGGTTTCAAGAAGGACAATGAAAAGTATGCAATTCAGGCAGAAGAACCCTAAAAAACTGAACACTTCAGTCTGGAAGGGAGTAAAATATTGGGGAATAAAATAATGACAGAATTCTCAAGTTATGAGAGGCATTGCAAAGGTAATGCTAATGTGCTTTCTACATCATGAGAAGTAGGGGGCAACAAAAGCCACTCTCAGAGTAAAGGGAAGATGACTGTTCTTCCCGTTGCCATAGAACATTGTGAACATGGGACATTTGTACGTGCTCAAGGGTAAACGAACATTCCCAGACAGGAAATCCAGGGAGGACCAATGCAGTCTTCTGGTTTAAGAAAACCCTAAAATGCAAGTTTCTGGAGGGTGAGAGAATATTCTGTAGGCCTTTAATACATATATGTCATAATCTTACACACTTCCATGGCTACCTTTTAGACATTATTGTAGGAAGCAACACATTTACCTGAACAGATGTTTGGTCTGATCCACTATCTTACGTGAAGGCAAAGTATGTGTTACATTTACTTGCTACATTTACTTGTAATACGGAATTTATTCAAAAAGGAAGTCCCATTATGAATTTTGCAGCTTTTACATTGAAGGAGACAGTTGAAAGTCCATTTTTCGCCTCCATAGAGAGTTGAGTACCCAAGGGCAACCCTGCTTGCATGCTGCTTACTTGCACGTGGCTTTTATACTCTTCAGTTCTGCACAAACAGCACACTGTCACTCAAAGCTGTGAGCAGAGACCAGTGGCTACCTGAGATACCTGTGACTGTCAGTGTAAGCACAAAAAAGAGTAAAAGAATATAGAGAAATAGCAGATATTTACTGTAGTGCAAAGATTTCCAAGAGTGAGAGAGTAATTCTACATTGCATTATATTTCTGGTGGTTATATATAGGTGTTATATAGTATATGACATATGATACACATATGGTGTCCTCAACATAAAAAGGACATGGAGCTGTTGGAGCAAGTCCAGAGGAGGCCATGAGGATGATACAGGGGCTGGAGCACCTCCCGTATGGAGACAGGCTGAGAAAGTTGGGGCTGTTCAGCCTGGAAAAGAGAAGCTGCGTGGAGAGCTCAGAGCAGCTCCCAGTGTCTGAAGGGGGCCTACAAGGATGCTGGGGAGGGACTCTTCATTAGGGACT
>NW_009910523.1:79322-80128 GCF_000696875.1 Nestor notabilis
ACTAGATGATCTTAAGGTCCTTTCCAACCCTAACTATTCTATAATTCTATGATTCTGTATTACACCATGTAATATAGAATATAGCACATAGAATATGTAATATTGAATATACAATATATAATTTAATATATCATTATATATATTCCTGGGTGACACTGTTAGCCATATTCTTTAGTTTTAGGTGGTCCTGTGCAGAGCAGTGAGTTTGACACAATGATGCTTATAGGTCCCTTCCAATTTGAGATATTTAATGATTATTTAAGGGAAAATAGTGACTTGCATGCAGTCCCATCCCAGAGCAGGCTGTGTTATGCCTTATGCTGTATTCCCATGAGACACTTTGAGACCAGGTTGTTCCCTCCTGGGATGCAAGTCCATTGAGAGGAGGAGCATGCAGACTGTGGCTTTCACCCTGTATCTTCGCAGATGGAGAGGGGCTTTTGACACGGCCTGTAGGGACAGGACAAAGGGAAAGGCCAGAGGGGAGATTGAGATGAGCTCTGAGGCAGAAGCTCTTCCCTGTGAGGGTGCTGAGGCGCTGGCACAGGGTGCCCAGAGAAGCTGTGGCTGCCCCATCCCTGGCAGTGTTCAAGGCCAGGTTGGACACAGGGGCTTGGAGCAACCTGCTCTAGTGGAAGGTGTCCCTGCCCCGGGGCAGGGGTTGGAGCTGGAGCAGCTTTAATGTCCCTTCCAACACAAACCAATCTGGGATTGATGCAGTAAAGTCTATTATAATTTCAGACCTCCGTGCACATGATGTAACTGCCTGCAGGAGCCAGTGGGATAGTGGCTTTTTTTTTTTTTTT
>NW_009910523.1:80159-83386 GCF_000696875.1 Nestor notabilis
GTCTAGCAGCACCAGCAAGAAGTAGTTTTAAAGCAGGGGAGATGCGCAGGGCACAGAGGCTGGGACAGTGCAGCTGAAGGAACATAAGCATGTTTGTGGGACAGCAGTTTCCAAACCTTCTGTGAATTTTGTACTGAGAGTACATTTTGTCTATGCCAAACCCACCTGGAGCTCTGTGCTCACCGCTGCTTCCCCTCTCACTGATGCAGTGGCTCACTGGGCGCTGCCAAATCTCTCTTAAACCTCTAAATCCTCCCTGTGCAGAACCTGTGACAGGAATTAGGAGCAGTCACAAAAATAGGATTGACAAACTGTTTGATAAGATTCACTTAAAAATGGCTAATTATAGCCTGGCAAGTAGTGAATTGAACTAAATAAATACAGTGTGCTGCAGTTGGTTAGTTTTAATATCTGATTTTTAGTTTATTTGAGAATTCTCCACATATATCAATTTTACCTTGATCTGTGGTGACTTACAATAAAAATGAGACAATATGAATGAGTTCTTTTTTTCCAAGAAACAATACAGTTGTCATTATCATTTATCCACCCGTCCGTCCGTCCATCCATCCATCCATCTATCCAAGCCTTACATAACAGTCATAAGTCCCAAAATTTTGGGAGAATATACACTATTTCTGTGCCATGCACGTTTGTATGAACAGTGGGGATGACAGGATCTGAACACACCGGTTTTACTCAGTCTAACCATGTTTACGCACACATGCTTCCTGGATGGATCAGCAGGGAAGTGCCTGGCTCTGGTTCTGCACCATGACAGCTCACTCCCAACAGTGAAGGCTGAAGCATGAAGGCTGGGGCTCTAGTGATGAGGCTGTGTCAGACTCCTTGTGCATGTCTGGACATTTACTCTCTGCTGTGGGAAGAAGCCCTCACTCAGTGACATACAGTTTTTGATTCACTTTCCTCTTTCTGGTTTCTGTGCCTCAGTGGGCTGCTCCGTGGCTCAGTGGAGAAAGAGTGAATGTCCCTGGAGAAGATTTCTAATTTTGCTCTCTGGGTGAGCAGAAACTTTTACAGAGCAGGCTGCAGGCTGATGCTGATGGAGAAGGGCTGGGAAAGGTCAGGGACTCCTGAATCTTGGCTCTTTTTTCAGTAACTTGGCTGGTAAAGCCCTGTAGACATTCTCCTAGGCACTTTGCTTAAGACAAGAGACAGATCATTTCCCTTTCTAGATTTATAAGACTGTTTAAGGTTATGGCAACTTTAGGACCCATGAGGCAGCCAGGATCTATGGAAATAGCTGGGAAAACTGCAGACACACAAAGTAAATGAGTGCTGCCCTTTTATCAAAGTAATGTCTGTTTCAACTTCTCTCACCAAGATGCTTTAGGCAGAATATGTCCCTGTTTACTGCAGGCTTAAGCTTGGCTAATCTATACCTGAAAGGCAAAATCCTGGAAATGTTGTTTCTCTCACTCTAAACCACTCCATTTTTACTGTATTTAAAAAAATAACATAGTCGTGTATGAGGCACACAGAAGTATAGTGATGCTTCTTCTGTATCTTGTATAGAATACCAGCAAACTTGATGTCAGATGCTTAAATGAACATTATATGTAGCAGATTTATTAACTTGGTCCATCTCGTTTTTAAATAAATGAAAAAATGCTGTTTTTTGGAAATCGAAGCTTTCAGAGCAGTGGGTTTTTTTCCTAAATTGGTGAGATGAAGCATTTAATTTGGAAAATTACCTCTTCTGACAATTGTGGGAGAGTTTATACAGAGAGAGCATTTCATTTTAAAGTAGAAAATTAAATCGTGTAAGTAGCATCATCTATTTTCATACTCTATTTAGACAGTCTCACAGGCTACCAAAGAATGTTGAACTTTGTCAGTTTTCTTTTATACCAGAGACAGACGAAGGGAAATATTAGTTATCTGCTAGGGAATATTTTGGTGTGTTTGTGCCCCTCTCCCAACACACACTCAGTCAGGGTTCCTGTGGTAGTGGAGGATCCAGGAACCCCACAAAGGCCTTATTTGCAATGCAAGGTTTAAACACACCAAGTTTAACTTAATATTCTAGTGTTTTTTATGGAAAGAGGAAACAGATGGATTAGACAAAGGGATAGTAATCATGTGTCTAACGCTAACCAGAGGGGGAAGAAAAAAAAGCAGCTAATCACACACTGGTGTTTGCCTTTTCTTCTTGAAGGTGTTAATGCTGTTAAAAATCTAATGAGCACATTCATATCTCTTGGCTGCTGGCCTGACAATGAATTACCTGTAGGTGTCCTCCCAGAAGGTTGGTTGTCTTGTATGGTAATGGCACTAAAAGATCCTGTCTTAGTCTGAAGCCGAATCCCAGACTGGTTTGGGTTGGAAGGGAGCTTAAAGCTCCTCCAGTTCCAACCCCTGCCACGGGCAGGGACACCTTCCACTAGAGCAGGTTGCTCCAAGCCCCTGTGTCCAACCTGGCCTTGAACACTGCCAGGGATGGGGCAGCCACAGCTCCTCTGGGCACCCTGTGCCAGCGCCTCAGCACCCTCACAGGGAAGAGCTTCTTCCTTATCTCCAACCTGAACTTCCCTTATTTAAGTTTGAAGCCATCACCTCTTGTCCAATTGCTACAGGCCCTGATGAAGGTCCCATCTCCAGCATCCTTGTAGCCCCCTTCAGACACTGGAAGCTGCTCGGAGCTCTCCACGCAGCTTCTCTTCTCCAGGCTGAACAGCCCCAATGTTCTCAGCCTGTCTCCATACGGGAGCTGCTCCAGCCCCTGCTCATCCCTGTGGCCTCCTCTGGACTTGCTCCAACAGCTCCATGTTGAGGACATCAGAACTTAGCTTAAAGAATCTTAGCTTAAAGAAGAAAAAGGAAACACAAGTAACTGACTGTGGGAAGAGTGAGCAGAAGTCTGGTTAATCAGAAAAAAAATATTCTTCTTGGCTAAGACTTCTTCATATTAGAGAGGAAATTTGATAGTGCCTTTCTTGGTAATGACAAGGAGAAGGTGACAGGAAGCCCTATTCTGTGCAAGTCTCTACTGACAATGAAATATATCAGTATGTTTCAAAAGCTCACATAGATGCCAAGTAATACCAAAAAAAGTTTGTAACCAAGATTCAATGAAAAATTTATAGTAACACGTAAATAGTGTATCTGAAGGACAAAAATTCCTAGCTGTTCTTATGAAAGGAAATATTTGTTGGCATATGCAAGGTATGTATCATAAATGTTTTTGAAAATATATATATATATTT
>NW_009910524.1:0-26570 GCF_000696875.1 Nestor notabilis
AGCAGGAGATTGGACTAGACAATCCCCAGAGATGCCTTCCAACCTCGACTATTACGCGACTCTCTGATCTGCTTTGTTTACTTACTCTAGCTTACTTACCTTATTAAGGTGTCTTCCTTCATGACTATATTTAAAAAGGCAGTAATTCAACATTATTTCATGTTGAAACTTCTGTAAAATTTTTCAGAGTCTTTTAAAGGGTATTCCATGTATCTAATTCTAATTTACTTCAATGATAACACCTAAGGCTTGATTTTTTTATTTTTTTTTTTTTTATTATTAAGGCTTAAATGTCTGCTTTTGCAGATCTGAGCATTAAATAAACAGGAAAGACAAAAGGGAGCTTGTGGACGTCATGATATTATAGCATGTATGCTTGCACCTGTATCAAGAAAAAAAAAAAGAGTATGTGGCAAGATGTTTTATTCACATTCACTGATGTACCTGGCTGTCTTCTAAGCTGAAAAAGTTAGGAAAATATGAATCTCCTGGAGCATTACTGTGCTGCCATGTGGATATTTCCTAAGCATTGCTTTGCCCTTTTTGGTAGGATACCAGTGATCAGAGCTCTGCGGGAAATGCTTTGTCTCCCTTTCTTTTTTTTTTTTTTTTTTTTTTTTTTTTTTTTCCAGTGAGAACCTGAGAGTTCACAAAGTTTTCGTTTTGTGACTCAAGAATAGGAGAACAATGGAAGTAAAAGTCTTCATTAAAAACTTTTTCCCCGCGCACACGTTTTCATTTTTGGTTTTTCCATCAGTTCAATAATATATACTTGACTTTTCAACAACAGCTGCTGAGAACTTTGCAATGGATTATTTCAGGAGTTTTCTTTCTCCAGAAAGCTGATTAACTGTTACTAGTGGCTGTGAGACTATCCAGACTCATAACATCTTTCACCAAAACCTGAAATGATAAAAGTTTTTCATGCTTTGTTTCAGTTGCCATAGGCATACAGAGTTTGAGTTAAGGGGTGTGTTAGCATTTCACCATCTCCGACGCTACTTGCTTCAGACAAAAGTTGGATAGGCAAGTGTGAAGTAATTCACTTTCTCCTATTACTTGGATCTTTCTTTCAGTCAGTTGACTCTTGGTCTTTTATTAGAAGGCTGAAATATGAAATGTCAATGTCTTTTCATTGAAATTGTTATTAAGTAATTGTTATTAATTAATCATTAGGTAAGATGGTTATTAAGTGAAGAACCATGATACTTACAGAAACACTCAGTTTTTAGCTTGATTTCATGATCTTACTGTCAGCTCATTTCCCCAGTTCACTGGCATAGTAGATAATAAAGTTTTCTTTGTTTCAAAATTTTATTTTAATCATTATTTCTGTGTTATACCTCTTCCAGAATGTGAATAAATGTTTCCTTGTTGTCTTAGTATCATAGGATAATTTAGGTTAGAAGGAACTTCAAGAGGTTTCTACTGCAACCTCCTGCTCAAAGGAAGGTTGGCTCTGAGGTCAGAGCAGGTTACCTAGGGCTTTATTTAGTTGGGTCTTAAAAATCCCCAGGAAGGCTGCACAGCCTCTCAGCTCCACTGCTTGGCTGTTCTTACAGTGAAAACTTTTTTCCTTATATCCTTAACATCTCTTTGTTCCAGTTTATGCCTCTTGTTTCATGTCCTCCCACTATGAACCACTGTGAAGAGCATGGTTCTGTCTTCTCTTTAACTAGAAGGCTGCTGTTGGTTTTCCTTGAAACAATCTTTTCTGCCGGCTGTACAAGCCCCAGTGCCTTTTCTCACAGAGGAAGTGCTTCCAGGCCACTGACTCTCTTGTTGGCCCTCTTTCTTCATTCATTTTATTTTCTTTGTATTAAATTAAACAAAAGTCCTAATAAACTCTTTTATCAGAGTTTTCCCATACTTAAATTATATGGATTTAGAGAAGTATAATATGATTATTATTATTTTTCCTCCTCTATGAAGGTTTCATAGGACAGATAGACTTACTAACAAGATCATAGTCTAGTATTGGAATTACAGTATTCCAGTGAAGCTACAGCACTGATATATATATAAAAGACACTAAAAATAAAGATTATTTATTGTTTGTTTTCCTGTGCATCTTAATGCCTCCCACACCCCGGTAGTTACAGCTGTGCTCTCTTTAACAGTGGACTAGATGGGTCTTTACAGGTGATTACATCTCCTTTTTGACTTAATAGTTTAGTGTTCTTCCAGAGTGTTCGTATGCATGAGTATGTACATCAACAACACATACAGTGTTGCATAATATAGTTGATGCACAACTTGTGTGAAGCATTGTTTCATCCAGTCGCATTGTTTGTCTAACTTTCTTGGAGGCTGATTTTATGATCCTTTGATACTGATTGCGTAAGTAGTTATCCACAAATCACTCTGCTACAGAAAAATCTTCTTTTTTCTTTTTCTTTTTTTCAAAGTAATCAACAGGTAACATGGGACTATAATTTCAGTGTTAACATTTGTCATGTTGAAGACCAATCCTTCTCTTCTGTGGTTTGTCTCATAGTTGGTCTTGCAGCTTCTACATTCTGTTCTAACTTTTCCCAACTTTCTAAATGACAGTTTGGGTCCAGAGACTGAGCACCTTACAGAAGTTTTGTTGGTTAGAGAAAACTTGTGGAGACTGCAGTACCTGAAATGAAGTGCCATGCTGTTTACCTCTTTAGTTCACAAATGGTTTTCTGTAGTTTTACCACATTAGTTTAGGGATGAGTTTTGGTGGTTTGTTTTTTGTTTCTATTATTCTTCATCAGTCAGTATACTTGTTAGTTTACATATATCTGTGTTTTAAAACAAACAAAAAACCCAAAACCACAAGGTTGAACAAGGCACATAAATCTGCTGACTTTGATGTCTAATACATTGTCTCAGTTCTAATAGGTTTTGGGCTTGGGGTTTTGCTGGTTTGATTTGGTTTTCTGGTGGGATTTTTTTTGTGTTGGTTTGGGGAGGGTGGGTTATGGTTTATTTGTTTGGAATTTGGTTTGTGGGGTTTTTTTTTTTTGGCTTTTTTTTTTTTTTTTTTTTTTTTTTAAATTGATGCTTTCCATAAGACTTCCTTGATAACCTACAGCATACCCCATCATGAGAGAACAAGAATGTAGGCTTCCTTTCAAATTCGCATCTGGATGCTTTTTGCCCTGTGATCTTAATCATGGTCTTAAATAGTTCTCCATTGTCAGCCTTTTCAAGAGTGAACATGTTGGTATTTATTTAGCTTTGTCAGTTATGTTGGAAAGATCAGTGGGTATGTGGCCAACTGTATTAATTCCTTTAGCAGCTACTCTTTTAAAAGTTGTGGCATCTAATATTTTAGAAAAGAGTCGGGTCTGTATCTCAGAAATTGCTGTGTTCAGATAGATGCTTGTGCTTTCCAGTACTACCATCAGTGTCATCTTACGTTGGAATGTGGAAATTGCTGTAAGGAAAAAGAAAAATTATCTGTAGTAATCTTCCTGACTTATGCATACAAATATAAATTAATATTCTGAGAAAATGACAATTAATTTATCAGGTGAAAATTGGAAAAAGATAAATAAGAGTTTCTTGGTGAAACAACTCACTGTCAGCACATTGTGTAGTGCTGGACTAAGAACCTGTAAAAAATTTACTACTTTTGCATATTTGTTCTGGACATTCCTCACACTAAACTGATCAGCTGAACTGCTTTGATCTTGTACCCAGACCAAAAATAATCCAGAAGAAAAGTGAGGAGGAAAAACAGGGTTGGTTTGTTTGGTTTTTTACAGGTGAGATTGTGAGAAACAAGCTCACTTCATCAATTTTAGCCAGGGACAAAGTCTGTGGAGCAAAGAATATTTTATTTACAGCTCTGGGAGCTTCACAGAGGATTTCTCCTCTGTGACTCAACTCTAGCTTTCCAAAAGGCTTGTTTTTATCTCTCATATTGTTACATATTCATAGTTTTTCCAAGGATAGGTGGCCTGTATTACAATTAGTTCCAGGAACTCATTATCTTAAGTCTCTTCGCTTCGGCACCTGCGCATTGCTCTCTGGTGGTCCTGGGCTGGGGTCTCTGAGATGAAGTAAGAAGTCTTCCTCACTATGCTCTCATCACCTTTGGCCCAGTTAGTTGCTTCTGCAGCCGCAAGACCAGCTGAAACTGGCCCTATCAATGGCTTCCTTCTGTTGCTTTAGCAAGTGTTATGCTTACCTTACACTCAGGTTAAGATAGACTAGATTACCAGAAACTACTTTCCAGAGCTAGGTTGCTGGTTTGCTTACATATCCACATGAAACACTGTACCCTAACGCACATTGACATTGCCAAACTTATGAACATTAAACAAATAATTGTGTTAGCTGAAGCAAAATTTCCCCATTCAGTTATTTATCACAAGATGAACATGTTTGTTGTGCAATCAGATGAGGATCAGCAGAGAAGGGGCAAGACTTCTTTGGGCAGTAGGATTTTTAAATCATTCAAGTTGAACATGGAATTTTACCTAGAGTGTAGTTCTCTTTATAATTAGCTTAGTGTGGTTTACACTGTACTGTTTCTGGGTATCTGGTAGAACTTGCTAGTCCATCTGTTCATTTAGGTTCATACTAAAAATAATCTTTTGAAAACTCTGACCGCTTCTCTGGATTTGAAACACCAAGTGTTTCTCCTCTTAGCTGCATGAATCAGTTCAGAAGTGACAATAAAGATCTGTAAGGCTGGGAGGGCTTTTGATCACCACTACTAGGAGAAAAAGCTGTTTGCTGTGTAGAAGGAGAAGAATGAGCTTTCTACCACTCAAATCTTTGTTTAGAAATAATTCAAATCACTGTTCTAAAAACTCTGTCTTTTCTATTTACAGTGTCTGAGCAACACACCTCCTCTTACAGAATACTTCCTCAATGATAAATACCAAGAAGAGCTGAATTTTGACAATCCTTTGGGAATGCGAGGTGAAATAGCAAAATCTTACGCAGAGCTTATCAAGCAAATGTGGTCAGGAAAATACAACTATGTAACCCCAAGAGCATTTAAGGTCAGTAGGGAATTTAACCTGAATATGCTT
Organism: Nestor notabilis; assembly: GCF_000696875.1. Classification (NCBI taxonomy): domain Eukaryota; kingdom Metazoa; phylum Chordata; class Aves; order Psittaciformes; family Psittacidae; genus Nestor; species Nestor notabilis. The sequence continues at coordinate 5,019 of NW_009910524.1, forward strand.
TGTCATTTGGTTTTGCAGTTTAAGTATGCAAAACTTACGGAAATATGCGAGAATAAGAATTTGAAGTCATATTCATCAGTATGCAGACTATTCATTTAACTGTTAAAACATTTGGATGTATATATAAGTGTGAACTGTGCTTTGGTCTTTGAGAATTAGTTTTTGGCTTCCTGTCTCCATTGAAAAGCTTGTCTTTTATAACTTTACACATTTTACCTTTTCAACTTCCTGTTGTAACATCTTGGAAGTATCTATTCTTTATAACAAGTAAGGTACCAGAAGTGTTTGTATTTATACTTTTTTAGACACAAGTGGGACGATTTGCGCCACAATTTTCTGGTTATCAGCAACAAGATTGTCAAGAGCTACTGGCTTTTCTCTTGGATGGATTACATGAAGATTTGAATCGAATTAGGAAGAAGCCTTACATTCAGTTAAAGGATGCAGATGGGAGGCCAGACAAGGTAGTGTTCTGGTTTTGAATTTCTCCATTTTAGTCAAGGCTATACACTGCAAGATAGTTCTACGTGATTGTGCTTCGAAAAGTTGGGACACTGATCACGTGTGGCTTTACCTGGAAGAGATTTCAGAAAACAAGCCGAGACCTTAAAATGGAGATCTTCAAGTACCTGTGTAAACTTCCGATTATTCGCAAGACAATTGGGTGGGGTGGAAGGGTGTTAAAGAGTTGGAAAAATAATTTCCATTCTGTTGTTCTGTTATTCTTATACCTACACTATGCAGTGTTCTGTCTTTCTCCAGTACTTTTCCTTTAGGGAAACTCTTCTAGCACTGAGCTATAAGCATACAGATAATTTAGTCTCACTAGTAATTCTCACTATTCATTTCCTATTACTTTGTTATAACCCAGGTCATGCTTTAATTACAGGTGGTTGCTGAAGAAGCCTGGGAAAACCATTTAAAAAGAAATGATTCCATCATCGTAGATATATTTCACGGCCTTTTTAAATCCACCCTGGTTTGTCCTGAATGTGCTAAGATATCTGTAACCTTTGATCCCTTTTGTTACTTGACACTTCCATTGCCCATGAAAAAAGAACGCACTCTGGAAGTTTATTTGGTTAGAATGGATCCACTTGCAAAGCCGATGCAGGTAAGCCTGTAAATTTATATACAAAATTCCTGTGTCCTTAGCAGTGAACCCAAGTTGCTTTATAGTTTTTAAATTTATAAGTACAATAAGCAAATCCAACAAGCTTTAGTTTTCTGATATGTGTTCTGAAGTCTCACTTAGAAAGCCTGAGGAAGACTATATTTCTATCAGTTTCAAGGAAGATATTGGTAAATTCTTTATGGTTGTGTTAAAAAGGCTTCTTAATTTTTAAAATATATGCTGTCTTCATTTCTTGTTTTAGTGTTGCTTTAAATAATTTGAATGGTTATTTAAAAAAAAAAAAGTACTTGTACACTTAATCCAGACTTAATTTCTCAGTTCTCAGCCTCAGAAGGCAAATCTTGGCAATAACTGGTGCAGAAAACTCCAGACTAAGTATATTAGTCAGTCCTGAATTCTTCTATGCTGTCACTTAATAGTCAAAATCAAAGATTTCTTTGTAAAGAATATATCTTTTGCCTTTTTTTAGGAAGGATGGTTATACTATACCTTAGAATGGCATGAAACAATGTACATAGCTTATGGTAACAAAATCATGATTAAATGGTTCTGTTATAGGGTAAGCAAGGATAGGGGAAATAAATAGGACACAGGCAGTTAGGCAGACTTGCATAAAGGCTTTAACACCTAACATCAGAGTACTATAGGAGAGAAGGTGGGAGGGAAAGGGAGTATTCTCAAAGGAAATATGAGTTAAGGAAGTCAAAGGTAAAAGGACACGTATTAACTGTTGGGAGATGAGCCTGCTAGAAATTCAATTATTTGTGACAACAGGCTTGCACAGGGGACACGCAATAGTTGAGGGTGACCCTGTGTGACATGTGAGATGGTTATGCAGGAATGAATAGATTTTCGGAAGAGTATGAGTTCAGTAGAACTTTCGTGAGTCTAAATAACTGTAAGACTTGAGATACCAGACACATGATGTACTTGGCAATTAATTGCAAAGTTATAATACCTTCTTTCTAATTAATCATGTCTTTACTTATTATGCAAATAACAGGTAAGAGTCCTGTGTGGAGTTTCATTTCAAACTGCAGGGAAGCCACAGGGAGTTTTTCTTTGACTGTTAATCATCAGGTTCTCTCTCTGCATGAGAAATTAAAATCAGCCTTATCCATTGCTTGCCGTTGCTTTTTTTATTCCCAGTAATACTTTATGAACGACTGGTGTTGTATTCTAAATTTAAGAATCTAGTGACTAGCATGCATACTATTTAAATGCTTAAATAAGCAGGTGCTGTTGAAATAGAAATCTAAGTGATTGCTGCTGTTAGTCTTCTTATGGAGAAAGTAACCTTAAAGAAAAACTTCATGTAAACTAATAAATGTAGCATTCAGAGTATGCGTGATTGTATGAATAAAGTTGTGAAGGTAACTACTGCTTTTTCAGTAGCTTTTGGAATTTGTATTAGTTGATTTCCATACTTTACACCTTAAGTTCAAAAATATGAAAGAAGTACATGAAGTATGCTGAACATGTGATAAGTTGTTTTTTTCTCATGTGTATTTGTTCTCTTAAGAAATTAAAGTGACATTTTATTCTTTTTTTTTTTTTTTAGTACAAAGTAGTTGTTCCCAAAATTGGAAATATATTGGATCTTTGCATAGCATTGTCAGCTTTGTCTGGTGTTGCTGCAGATAAGGTAAGAGTGATTTCTTAGAGGAAGCAGAAGAATGAACATTTCGACATATACTAACCTGATGTAATGATATGTACTCCATTTTCTTTTTAGATGATTGTTACTGATATATACAATCACAGGTTCCACAGGATATTTGGCATGGATGAAAATCTGAGTAGTATTATGGAACGTGATGACATTTATGTGTAAGTACAGATAACATAGAATCATAGAATAGTTAGGGTTGGAAAGGACCTTAAAGTCCTCCGCCTCCCCCCCCCCCCTGCCATGAGCAGGGACACCACACACTAAACTATGTCGCCCAAGGCTCTGTCCAGCCTGGCCTTAAACGCCTCCAGGGTTGGAGCATTCACAACTTCCTTGGGCAACCCATTCCAGTGCCTCACCACCCTCACTGTGAAGAACTTCTTCCTTATATCTAACCTAAGGTTCCCCTGTTTAAGTTTAAAGCCATTACCCCTTGTCCTACCACTAGAGTCCCTAATGAAGAGTCCCTCCCCAGCATCCTTACAGGCCCCCTTCAGATACTGGAAGGCTGCTCTGAGGTCTCCAACGCAGTCTTCTCCAGGCTGAACATCCCCAACTTTCTCAGCCTGTCTTCCCAGGCTGGTTTGGGTTAGAAGGAACCTTAAAGCTCATCCATTCCCAACCGCTGCCACGGGCAGGGACACCTTCCACTAGAGCAGGTTGCTCCAAGCCCCTGTGTCCAACCTGGCCTTGAACACTGCCAGGAATGGGGCAGCCACAGCTTCTCTGGGCACCCTGTGCCAGCGCCTCAGCACCCTCACAGGGAAGAATTTCTTCCTAAGGAGACAAAGCACATTCAGGGAATATAAGTAGTGAGTATTTCCTTCCAGATGAGGACACCGAGAAATACAGAGGTTAAATGAGGAATCAAATGCTTCATGTATCTTTGCAGTTTGTTTAGTTCTTTGCAAAAGATTAAAATGTAGGCATAAGATGAAGACAAATCTTGGGTGGTTTATTATTTTTTAAGTTTTTTTCCCTTTATAGCCTCTTAAATGACAGTTGTCCTTTGTATTTCTGATTGTTTTTCTTTTAGATTTGAAATTCCTATCAATAGGACAGAAGATACAGAACAAGTTATAATTCCTGTTTGTTTAAGGGAGAAGTGCAGGTACACTAGCTACAGCCATAGTGGTTCTTCACTCTTTGGTCAACCTTTTCTCATAGCAGTGCCTAGAAACAATACTGAAGATAAACTGTATAACCTGCTGCTGCTAAGAATGTGGTAAGGTTATTGTTTAAAGGAAAACATGTTTGCTATGAATAATGCTAATAGTTGTAATCAGTACGAACTTGTGTTTACATGCATTGCTTACAAACTGAGTAGATTTGAGTACTTAGTCTTTTATTTTCTTTCTGTTAAATGTATTTAATCTAAAATTGTAGCCACTTGAGACATGAACTAGTGTGGGTTTTAATTTGACCTTTTTGTTTTGGTTTTGTTTTGGTTTTGTTAGCATGACCTCATCAAAAAACTATTTGAGAAGAGATCAGAGAGTCAATCTGTATTGTCAGTTTTGGGGAATTAATTCTGCTGTATACATAGCTGCTTGTTAAGGTTTGGTAAAATGGAAGTGTTTTGTCAGTTATTCTGCCATGGTTATAACTCCTGTATCTACTATACAAGTTCATATGCTAGTTTATGTTGTAAAAGTACATGGTGGATACCTTCTGAAACTAGGCTGGAATAAGTGTCATTATGTGGGAAAAATTAGAATCATGTAACTTCCAATTTAAATTCGTGCTTCGTTTTCTGTTGACATAACTTCCCCTGTAAGTGAACAGAGAAATATATTTTTCTGTTTAAAAGAAAAAGTGGTTAATGAACAGTTAAAGAAGTGAAGTCTGGACAAACAAACTAATAACCAAGAATCAAGTTGTATAAAATCAAGTAACTACCAAAAGGTGAGCAGAATTTCAGATGTACCTGTAATAGTACATGTCAGGCAACAAACATATTCTGAATAAATCAGGAGTGCATGAATACAGTACACTAGAAAATATTTGCTGTAACCATTGAATATTTTGGCTTGAACAATGTAAATATTTAGAAATCCGTTGGTTCTAACTATTGCTTTCATTTGTTATATTTAGCCGATACGTAAAAACGTGTACCGAAAGTGAAGACACTGAAGGAACCCTACATTGCTGTAAGGACCATGGTATCAATGGTAATGGCCCGAATGGAATACATGAAGAAGGATCTCCAAGTAAGGCTGGAATATCTATAATTGTTTAGTATTTTGTGTTCAGTTTGAAACTGAAGTTAATTCTGTAGTGTCCTTCAGTTATTGTTATTCTACTTAATTTCTTCCTCCTTACTCTTCTGATTGTTTCAGGTGAAATGGAAACAGATGAACAAGATGATGAATCTAGCCAGGATCAGGAACTTCCTTCAGAGAATGAGAACAGCCAGTCAGAAGACTCAGTTGGAGGTGACAATGACTCTGAAAATGGATTATGTACTGAGGATACTTGCAAAGGTCAACCACTCATGGGACACAAAAAGCGATTGTTTACATTCCAGTTCAATAATTTGGGCAATACTGACATAAACTACATCAAAGATGATACCAGGCATATTAGGTTTGATGACAGGCAACCTAGGCTTGACGGTAAGTCATGGGGAACAGGTTGGGCAACACTTGATTCTGATACTTGTTTCTGACTCCACTTTCATAGGACAGTGTTTCATTCTCTCTGTGTGCTATTCAATACATCTTTTTTTTCAGTAGTAAATTCTGTATAAATAATTTGTTACTGTAATTAACTCATAAAAATGCAGAAATTGTGTATGCTTCACTTTTTCATCTTAAATTCATGCTAGCATTTTTTAATTTATTTTGAAGAGTGTTTGCCCAAAGTTAATACAATTTCATGTAAAGCAAGGAATAATACTAAGAGAAAACATGTTTTTAATCTTAGAAAGATCTTTCCTTGCTTTGGATTGGGATCCCGAATTGAAGAAGAGATATTTTGATGATAGTGCAGCAGAGGTAAGCTGTTTATGTTGCTCTCCTTTCCAGCACTAATAAAACTTAAATGTGAAAAACACAATTTAATGTGACATAAGAGATTGTGTGTCTTCAAAAGAAGCAGCTAGGTTTTGGTTTGGGTTTTTTTCCCCCACATTATTCGTAGTAAATATTTTGTCATAAATAAACTTCATTTACACATCTAATTAATTAGCAAATCTGAGGCTTACTAATTTGGAAGTAAATCTGAAACTGTGAAAGTTTTTGCTAGAATGGTTTCTGATCAGTTTTTCCATATATAGGAGCTTTGTAGTTACTGTTTATAGTAAGACGACATCACTAAAATGAGTTTTGTTTCATTTGTTCTCTTAACTCAAGAAATACTTCTCTTTAGGATTTTGAAAAACATGAAAGTGTGGAATATAAGCCTCCCAAAAAGCCTTTTGTGAAATTAAAAGATTGCATTGAGCTGTTCACAACAAAGGAAAAACTAGGTGCCGAAGACCCATGGTAAGGACAACAAAATTAAAATTGTTACGTTCTATTGTGTATTTGTCAAAATGTGATCAAAACCACACTTGAACATTAACAGAGATACTTAAATGATTTCTAAATGGTATTTTGAATCTTGAAGTCATTTCAAGCATAGTTGGAAATTCTCAGTATGTTTTCTGTTTTGATCCACTGCTTAACTAAAATCATTACCATATACAGAAGGTTATGTTTGTATGGGAGACAATTAGTGCATTCAGAATTAGGAGGAAGGGTAGATCCATAAGATATTCTAGTCTATGAACTGTGATCTACAGTGAATGAATAACATTGTGGCAAATCCAATGCAGTGTTTTAAATACTTCTTTTACATGGGAAAGCTTGGTGCATATTGAAGTTTTTTATGTAGCTATATAACTTGCCTTGCATTGATGTATGAAACTGGGGTGTGCTTAAAGAACACGTTTGTGGGATAGGGAATGTCTGTAGTCAGTAGAGCCTCTCAAATTCATCTTCCAACCATAAATTTTTTCGTGGAGACTTCTGATTCATGGTTCTTCCGAATTAAAATTAGTTAGGAGTTGTATCTGACTATTCACAATTACAGGATGTTCCCGTAAGATCCTTCTTCTCCAGGAATGTTCTAGCAGATAAAAATCGTTCATCAACACCTGTAGCTCAGAATTAAATTTAAAAGGAGGGTCTGCCACTTTCTCTTTTGTGGATACTTAAAAGTTTTGGAGAATTCCAGGCCTTATCACCAGAGATCCTCCTTTATTTGGGCAGGGGAGGGGGCTGACCTAATTTTTTTTTTTTTCCTGGGTGTTAGTGGCAGATGGAATGGGATAGGAGGCAGAAGAATTTGGAATTGAAACTTGGAAGAGTTTCAGTTGTCTGTTATTTATGGCTTTTCATATAGTCAGTTTTCCTGAAATATTTTTATAACCCTTCATCTTTTTTTATAAAATGTCAGAAAGCTGTGTTTTAACTAATGATAGAGGGACTACTATAGAAGATGGGAATCCTATATTGGGGGGTGCTACATCTGTGTTCAAAATGCTGTTAGGCTTCGCTGTGAGCTTGCTGGCACACTAGCACATCACGTTTTAAACTGGGACATCAATGGCATTAGTAAGAGAACATGGAATGTGTGTGTTTCAGCTCGTTCAGTTACTGTTTCTCTATGGTGATGTATTTTAACATACATATGGACTGCAGTTTTAAAAAAAATTATATTTTTTCTTTTAGGTATTGTCCAAACTGTAAAGAACATCAGCAAGCTACCAAGAAGTTAGACTTGTGGTCACTGCCCCCTGTACTGGTCGTTCATCTAAAGCGCTTTTCCTACAGCAGATACATGAGGGACAAGTTGGATACATTGGTTGACTTTCCAATTAAGTAAGAAACTAAGTCTTTTGGGCTAGAAGTGTAAAAGCATGACTAGGGCACATGTTTAATTCAGCAATTATGTAAAGTGGTTTTGTTCTGAGCTTCTATGCTCGCGACAAATTGCTTGTAGGTGAGAAGTATCAACTTGGAAAAATAATAATAGTAGATAGCCACGTGCTGGGCTGCATCAGAAGGAGCATGTGTTCAGCAAGGGAGGTGATTCTCCCACTCTACTCTGCTCTCATGAGACCTCCCACCTAGAGTACTGCATCCGGCTCTGGAGCCCCCAAAGCAAGAGGGACATGGACATGCTCAAGCAAGTCCAGGGGAGGACCATGAAGATGATCAGAGGGCTGGAGCACCTCTCCAATGAAAACAGGCTGAGAGTTGGGCTTGTACAGCCTGGAGAAGAGAAGGCTCTGGGGAGACCTTAGAGCAGCTTCCAGTACCTAAAAGGTGCCTACAAGAAACCTGGAGAGGGACTTTTCACAAGGGCATGTAGTGACAGGACAAGGAGGAATGGCTTTAAACTGAAAGAGGGGAGATTTAGATTAAATATTAGGAAGAATTTCTTCACTATGAGGGTGGTGAGGTGCTGGCACAGGCTGCTTAGAGAAGCTGTGGCTGCCCCTTCCTGGCAGTGTTCAAGGCCAGGTTGGACAGGGCTTGGAGCAGCGTGGTCTAGTGGAAGGTGTCCCTGCCCATGGCAGGGGGTTGGAACTGAATGATCTTTAAGGTCCTTTCCAACCCAAACCATTCTGTGATTCTGTAAGTATGGAAGAACTCTTATCAATAGTTTTGGCCAAGATTGCTGGTTTCTGTTCACTCCTCACAGAGTGAGAGATGCATTCAGTGTAATATAGTGTATGCTTTACTTGTGGGGAATGTAAAGTAAAGAGCTCAAAGACCACCAAAATGTGAAATGGTTAATAGTATTATTAACATGACTTTCTTTTGGTTGTTTGTTTTTTGTGTGTTTGGTTTTGTTTTGTGTTTTGTTTTGTTTTTTTAAAACAGTGACTTGGACATGTCAGAGTTCCTTATTAATCCCAATGCAGGGCCTTGCCGCTACAATTTGATTGCTGTTTCCAATCATTATGGAGGAATGGGAGGAGGGCATTGTAAGTGGATTTCAAATATCATCATTCTACAAGTCTGCTTTCTTTCCATGTTTATTTTGGTTTATAAATACTGATCGCTTTGAATCAATGGCTTTTTTAATGGTTGAGGGATTATTTTTTTTTCATCACCTTGAAATGCTTTCACAAGTATTTTAACACAAAAATCTATATAAAATGAGCTATGAAGGATACTTGTAGGTTCTTTTACATTTATAGCTATGTATATTGTGGAAAGAGAAAATATTAGATCTCCATAAGAGTCACTGTACTCTTACAACTGATTTTGTCTTACTTGCCTGTATTTTTGTACATTGTGCCTCTCCTTGAAAGAAGAGGGAAAACTAAAAAAGTGATTGAGGGATTTTATTTTACTGTTTCTTTTTCACTGTGTGTTCTCTTTAGAAGGGGAATGTTACTGGTTAAGCTTTCTTTGCTTAAAAAAACCCAACAAATGTGTGAAAGTATCAGTCTAATAGTGATAGGTTTTAGTTAAGTATCAAGTGTTTCACAGTAACAGACTCCAGCAACTGATTGTGTTACATCTATGAAGATACAGAGTCCTCAGACATTGTACTTTTTTGTCCTAGATACTGCTTTTGCAAAAAATAAGGATGATGGAAAATGGTACTACTTTGACGACAGTAGCGTGTCCACTGCATGTGAGGACCAAATTGTGGCAAGTACCTTTTGTGTTTCTAAAGTTGGGACTGTGGATAATGTTCTTTTCTTGAGGGAATACAAATGAAGAGTAAACCATGAACCTTGCAGTAATTGTATAGGTAGTAGTTTGTGTTCTTCAAAGGACAACACAAAACCAAACTGGTTTGTTCCAACATAACAGAAATAACTTGTATGAAAGCTTTTGTAATTTTAATGTGTACGCTTGGAAGGAAAGAAAAAATGGATAACTTGAATTGTAAATGTTTTGTCTGGAGCCTCATGAGCATATTACACTTCTCTCTTCTACAGTCCAAAGCAGCATATGTGCTCTTCTACCAGAGACAGGACACGATCAGTGGAACTGGCTTTTTTCCTCTTGACCGGGAAACTAAACAAGGTGCTTCAGCTGCCACAGGCATCCCACTAGAAAGTGATGAAGACAGCAATGAAAATGATAATGATATAGAAAATGAAAATTGTATGCACACTAACTAATGGAAGAACTAGAAGCCATAAGAGACTTTCTTACAGGGGATACCTATTGAAAGAGGGAAATTGCCCACCAAATTAAGAATAAAAATCTGAGATGGGGAATTTCAGATAACAGAATGTAAATCTTTATTAAATTTTAACACGTGCAGTACTTGAAGTGAAACAATAAAAACTTAAACAGAAATTGTCTCTAATGCATTTACAGTCTTGTATTCACAAGCTATATATAGGAAATCACAAATAAACCCCTTTTAAGTTTTCTGCTGCCGTTCTGATGAATTATGTTTTCTTCTGTTTTGGATGTGAGTTAATAACTAAAATGTTAAATTTGTGGACTTCTGACATTTATTTTCTTAGTACTGCAAGAATACTACTGCCAAGTTTAGTTTCTGATGAGTAAATACATGTTCCGTAGGCTGTCACAGAGATTACAAGTAAAAATGTCATAAATATGTAAGCAGTAGTTTTCTTGAAACAGCAAATATTTGTTTCTCCCTAAAAAAAAAAAAAAAGTTGTTTTTTTTTTTATTTGGTGACAATAGAAGAAATAGCTTGAAAAGGTGTTTTAACCTTTTGTGATATAGTTGAGCATCCAGAATATTATGTTCATCTTACTGCTGCTGTGGAACAGGTTCTGGATTTCATGCTGCATTAACAAAAAGTTTTTCAATTAACTGTAAGTATACTTTGTTGCTTGTTGGAATCTACTCTGCAGACATAATTCCTGTTATCTCGCTTATAAGAAATGCATAATTTTAATCTGGTGTCAGTCCAAAATTTAAAATTGTGCTGTAAGTTCTTTCTCCCCAGTTTTTGTAGTTTGACAGCTTGCAAACTACTCTGTAATAGGGTCAGAGTTAATAGTATTCTGTATCCATAGTAATGACTGTGTATCAGGCTTAGATGAGAATTATAACCTGCCTTTAAATTGTTAATGATCAAAATTACTTTAAAGGTAGGCTTGTTAATTTTCTTTGTGTGTTCCTGATGGAATTCACCATAGCCTTACAGCATATCTGAAAAGGCAACTCATTATAAGAGAATTGGCATTTGCATGTTCAAGTCAGAACCTGTACAGTATATAAGGCATACAAACTTTGAATTGGGTTTTAGTTAACTATTCAGGGGTCCAGGATGCCAAAATAAGTGTGACAGTTTGAAACATTTTTTAATTTGCTGCTTTCCCTTTGATCTAGTTGGAAGAATGTATTGATGATTTGTATACAATACTGCCTTTGAGAGGGGCTCTTAAGTGTGGGGGCACACTTCACATATCTACTACCTGGAGAATTGCTTTGTGTCCCACTGTTCAAACAAATAATTTAAAAAAGAAAAAGGCAAAAAGTATGATGTTCTTCACTTGAACTAATCAAATACAATAGGTTATAAATTGTGTATTGTAAATAAAAGTTCACTCTGTGAGTGCACATTTTGGTAAATTATTTATTTATGTTAGCATTAAAAAGTTTAAAAAATTGCATTTGACCAGGATATAAATAAGGTATGTTGGACATGGCTTTGCTTTATACCTTGATATTAAAACTGGTGTTTCATCCTGGTATTTTAAAGCTGCTTTGAGTTCTTTTTTTTTCTTTTTTCTTTTTTTTTTTTAAATGTAAACTAACCTCCTGCATGACAGAGGTTAAAATTTTGTCTGCACTTGAGTTCACTTGGGTTTACATTTGAAATGCGCATGTTTATTTATACAGATTTCAATAAAGCTATTCAAGGCCTTACTTAGTCTTCCATTTTCTTACAAATTCTTTTCCCACAGTGCTTGTGTAATGAGTGATCTTTGTCTATGACTTATATTATCAGTTACAAAATGGCTATTTAATGACCAACATAGAATAAAGTTAATAGTGTATCCAGAAGATAGTATATATGAAAAGGGTTCTCTCCTGTCATTGCCTGGCTCTAAAAACATTTATAAAGCTGAAAAAAACATAAGTATATTGTCATAAAAACCTATTCTTTGGGTTTTAAAAGTAATACTACAACAATAACTAAATGGGAAGTTACTAACTCTGAGGTGGTTGGTGAAACGAGGTGATACATTTAAGATTAGACAAAACCAGTATGGGGAGGGGGGAAATGATACAAGTTTTTGGCTTAGAACTTTGTAGTTAGATGTGGAATTCAGTAACCCAATACAAAGCTATGTACTCTATTAGATTGTAAGTTAAACTTGCTTATTTTAATCAGAACACTTGAGAGAAGACATTTATCTGTGCAGAAAAGGAAGTAATGCTAGAGAAGCAACCATCTCTGAATAACACACGCAAAGAGCCCCAGCTACATTCATACTCCTGTTGGTTTTCACATGTCATGTTAGCCTAGAACTTGCTTGGAAAATAATGGAGGAGCAAAGGATCTGATTTGGCTTACCAAAGTCTCACTTTGGAGTTTGTAAATCAGAGCTTTACTATCTGATAACTCAGTCTCTTAATGCACCTCATTCTCCCTTTGAAAATGCAGATATATACATATATATATATACACACACATATATGGGATCATATATTTGAAGGAATGTACTTACCTGCTAATAGTTGGATCATCCAGAAAGAGCTTAAAATGGTATTGAAGTAAGTAGTGGTAGTAGTGATAGCTAAGGTTAGGAAAAAATTACATATATAGTTTCTAATTTCTTTTTCGTTACTGTTAATTTGGCTTCCAGAATTAAACACACCCAGTTTGTGTAACCAGCTTCCTAATCAGATACAAAAAGCAGTGACATTTCTATGTGACTATCTCAAAGGTTTCTGGGAATTCAGCCAAGTTGTGAGTTCTGTAAAACTAGTCTGTGTTCACACATAAGATGTGATAATTCATCTAATTAATCTAGTGTGGACATGCTTAAAACTACAGAAAGCATATTATTCCTTATGCTGCCTATCAAAAGTTATTGTCACTCAATAGTGGTTTATCTAGAGAAGAAAGAGCGACCTTGCATCTCTTCTTATGAATCATCTCTGATAAAAACCTATGCTTTCTTTTTTCATTTACACTGACAGCAAACTTTTTGATGGTATGAGCGTAAGCCCCAAACAGATAAGATACGGTTAACCTTGTTAATGTGAGACTCAGAAACAAAACAGAGTAGGAGGCAGAAGACAGCTTGCAATTCCAGTTACCCCATGGATTTTGTGACAGCAATAAGTCATTTAAAGCCTGGCTGGGAGGGAGGGAGAAGGAAAGACTGCCCAGCACCTCTTGTTTTAGTTAGCTTCAGACAGTGTTCTGGATGCTTCAGTGAAGATCAGTTCCCTGATCTCTTCTATCATCCACTTAATTAAATTCCTACTTGCCTTCCTGGCACACTGAAGTTTGCAACTATGGTTGAGATGACAGATGAAGGAAGCTGTCAGACATTACCCTGCCAGATGATGTGGAAACATCTCCTGCATCTACAGCTAGTTGCTAATGGGAAAGCCACAACGCCTTCTAGCTTTCCCAGCAAGTTAGTGCTGCATTACAGAGCATTATTTCTTAAGTGCTCTGAAACCTTTAGGGCAAAGTCAGTATGGCAGGCAAAGATTGGCAAACCCACCAAGTTTCTCCAAAAACTATGCAGCCACCTTTGATGTCAAACTAATTTCAGGGTATGGTTTCTCATTGTTTCTAAGCACTAGTTACCTGTATGAAGAAAATCATTATAAATGTAGTGAAACAATTAATATGAAAGCTGTATTTGAGAGAAGCAGTATATTCCTAGCCTGCAAGAAAACTGCTCTTTTCAGAGTTTTTATTTCTATTTCCTTGGGAGGTAACTTGCTGAAATAATTCCACTTTCTTAGTTCCCAGATCCCGTTTTACTGGGCACCCCATGCTCCTGAGGCAGGCAGAGAAGCCTGTCCTTACTGAAAAGAAATTAAATCTTGGAATAGTGTGGAAGCCCCAGAAGAGTCCAAATGTGACAGGTTTATGACCAATATCAATATATAATTCAATTTATAATTCAACTGCAAGTCAACAGGTCAATAAAAGTTACACAGCATTGTGACTCTATAGTTGCATTTGCCGAATCAAACATTATTAGTCATGTTGACTAATTTTGCATTACCTAATAGCTGCTTGATGAATTAAATGCAGTGCCTAAATAGCCCATTTATTGGTGAGACTGGTGGCCTGTATACGTTTGCCATGTATGATGTGGATCCTAAATACAACTTGTAAAGCTGAGACCTAGATTCAGACGCGATTTTAACAACTAGGCTAGGACTATCAACAACAGCAGTTTGATCTTCACATCTTAATTTGAAGAATTTTCTGTCAACAAGAAGTTTCTGGCCTCTAACACTATGTGAATGGTTTTTGGTATTAATTTAAAATAAAATAATTCATATACTAAATTTCTTTTGGTTTCCAAATTCTCGATGAATAAAAAATATGAACATTTTAGATTAATGAACTACAGTTGGGCAATAAAGTAATCAGAAATGTTTTAATCAAATATAATGAAAGCATTTCAGATTTCTGAATAAATGCCTATAATACACAACAATCACTATCCACTGATGGGATGGAGACAATAGAACTTTCTTCATAAAATATCCAGAACCATTGAATTAACTTATTTTTACACAATTGGAAGAAATTAGATAGGAAATAATGCCTTTAGAAGTTGTCGTCAGGAAATGTAACCTTAGGCATTTCTGTAATATCTTTCAGATAAGATGGCAAAGAGTCAGAGACAAATCAAAAAAGTTTGTAGAACTACTTACTATGGGAAGAATTTGATTATCCTCTATAATTGTTCGATTTCTGGTTAACATAAGGCTCAGTCTGAGACTGTCATGTAGAAAGCTCATTTTTATAATATAAATTGCTCCCTTACTATCAAGTGTGATAGATTATACTGTCCCTGTTTTCCCAGTAGTATTTGGCAATATTATTGGAATTTGACAGACATGATATTCTTCCCTTGAAATAAAAAGCCCACACGAACCTTAGTTTATTTAACCAATAAAAAAATCTTCCCAAAACTTCTGTGAACAAATGTGCTGTTAAAAATAGAAGGAAACAAACCAGATTTAAGATTTTAATTTCCATACTCTATTCCAGAACAGACATATTGAGTAATCCAATGGGACTCAACACCAGTAGGAGACAAAAGCAAAAGAACTCAAGGCAAAGAGGAAGAAATTGTGCAGAACTGTGAATGTATGTAAAAATGATGAATCACAGCTAAGACAAGGGCAGGAGTATGGAAGAGCCTATCCTGCATGAGTAGAAAAGGTGAATGGAATGAGAAAGTAGCTGTAGAATACTACTAAGGAGGTGGTAGAGGACTTGAAATACATTCTAAGAAAAACAGAGTCCTATGATTAAAATGAAAAGCAAATGTTGCAAAAGTCAGTAACAGGCGACTGAGAATTACACTTTGATAGATGTGGGTTGTCTTGTAGGAAAAGGAAGTAATTTGGTTTCTAGCAATGGATTTAACTTCTTAGTGAAAGATACAGAAAACCTCTAGAAAGGAAGCAATCTAGAGGGGATTCCACCACATTATGAAGACATTTTGAAATAAGACAGTAATAGAAGAACCAAACTATTTTTGACATGAGTCCTCACCTAATCATTATCTAGACATACTTATGTTTCATGTGTCCAAATATCGGATAATGTCTTGAGAGCAGGAGCTGTGTTAATAATTGTGAGGAACAGTTTTGCAAAAGAAGGCTCCGAATGTCCTGAAATGGGAAAACAGTTAGGTGTCAAGTTCTTTGAAACCCTGCTCTAACTGTTTGGGAAGGCTCGTCCTTGCTTTCTATGATCTTGCCTCCAACAAAATAAGACACTGAAGCACACCAGACATTTGTATTCTCCATACCAAAGCGTGGCTGAGCTGGTAAGGAGCACAGCCATCTGGTAAAGAATTTGTCAATACTTGGTACTGCTAATTTCATAACTAAATTGTTTATCAAACGTCATGGTTTTGTTAGTTAAGACTGGAACAGGAAAGTGAGACCCCTAGAAATAAACAGCCATAGGAATCTGCTGATCACCTGCTGCCAAAGAGAAATAAGGTCTCAGACTGGCTGAACAAGTTTCACATTCCATTTAATGATCCATTCGGTGGCTCCAGGGCTTGGCTCTCAGCTGGAACAGCAAGTATTCAGACCTGGAATTTCCTATGCTCCAGCCAGCAACCAGCCAAGAGCACATCAGTGTGCCAGGTATGAGGGGACAAACAAGCTCATCTACTGTGCCCTGGGAGTGGGCTCCAGAAAGGGGATCTCACTTGTGAAATACTGAATACAAATTCTAGAAATGCTGTATTAAGTATGCCAGTATTAACTATGAAACTGCCACATGTATACATCCTTTGATATGGATATACTCTCTTGCACACGACCCAGAACATAGACACATACTGTGGTATAGTCCTGCTTTATTGAGAATACATATTCACGTGTGGAGGTGACCTGTATAGTAATTTTACTACAAAGGAAAGTGCTTGGCTCTTTACAATTGGATTTCTTTGGCTGTGTTCCATATTCCCTGAGAAGCACGTTCATTCTGTTTACCTGTTTTGACTCAACTTCAGTAACAAATAAACACAGCCAGCATGCAGCCATACAAATATTTATATTAAGGGCAAAGTCCTCTGAATGAAATCTTCATAAAGCAACAAAGACGAGCATAACATAAAAGGTAAATCAAGTCCTCTGTACCAACCAGTTCTTCATCAGGATCTCTTCCATAAGAAATCACTACTCTTTATGGTTTATAGAAGGAACTGCCTGTAAAATAAAGTTGTGGTCACACTTCAGCTATCTTTAGGAACAGTTCTGCTGGAGGCTTTCAGAAGTACATGGCCATATTAAGTTTTTTCTGTACTGGTCTGAGTTAGCTACAAATTAAATTGGTCATGCCAGCAGTGTAGCCATGGCAGTGTGAGAAAAGAATCCCTATGTAGTGTGCAGGCCTCCATGCTACTTGTGCAAGTATAGCAAATGTATCTATTTATCTAATTACTTTCTGTGTTTTATAGCTATGACTGTAATGCTTGCTGCATAGACAGAGGCCACCCCTAATGCAAAGGACCTAACATTCATCCAGTAGATGGAAACTCTCCCGCAATAAAGATATCACTCTGCAGCCCCAGAGCTGCAGTCTGGAGCCATTATCTTGAAGGACTTACCAGAGTCTGAAGCAAGCATCCAGTGGCTTCTCCTCTCTGCTGCAGCAGCCAAAATGTATTTTCACATAGGGGAACACCCTTCTCCTCCTTGGCATGGCTTGGTGATTAGAGTGTCTGCAGGTTACCAGGTGTCCGGAAATATTTCCATAATTTTCATACAAGCTGAAGAAGAAATAAAAAGGAAATTATTAAAAAGATGTAAGGAGGCTTTTGGCAAAGGATGAGAAAGCAGCAAAATAAACAGACTGCAGCACAATGTGTACTTCTCACATTCCAAACAGGCACTTTTATGTTACGCATCCTGCACCTAGAATGAGAGTCTCAGTAAAAGACCTCTCCTGAGAGTGCAGATGAATCCACTGTCCACTGCAAGAGCTCTGCATCTAATAACACTGATTTCACTCCCACACATCTGTGCCTTTATGTCTAAACAAAAATTCCTAATAATGCACATGAAGATTGCAGTAAATTCCAATCAGAAGTGCAAGATGCCTCAAGTTTCTTCACCCGCTGACCGTGACCTCACGCTGTGCTCGTTGTTAAGATGGTAGCAGGGATGGGCAGCATGGGGTTTTTCAATGTAAACTACTGTCAAGTAAAATCTCCATCATGGTTTCTGTATTTTCTATGCTTGGCAGAAAAAGAAACTGTCAAGAGTGGACTGTGTTACATACCACACCAGAAAAAAACACAGTTGCTGCCTGAATAGATAATAATTCCATTATCTAATAAATACTATTTATTGTGCAAGGGAATGAAAGACATATTCACTTTAATGTACAGAGTAAGGTTTGTTCCCCAGGCCAGACACATACTTCCTCTGTGAGCTGGAAAAGTTATTTAATCTGTCCTGACTCATGCTCAGTTATGAGTATGAAGGGTAAGGGAGCTGCTGAGAAGATGTTGTGAATATCATGTGTCTGTCTGTCGTTACACTGCTAGCTCTAAGACAGTGATAAATTAATTCAAGCAGTGGACAGCAGTTTTTTCTCAGAAAAGATTTTAACAGGTTCAGCTGATTCAATTACCAGTACTCAAAAGGGCAATGCAGAAAAACCCCAAACAAACCCCCAAACAAACCACTGCTTTGAGAATCTGTCTGGACAAGATTCAAGCGGGGAAAATTGGAAAAACAGCCTTGCTGGCTGATTACTTAAGAGTCATGGAAGTGCCTAAGCCTCTGGTTGAGAGATTTGTGTGTAGAAGTGATCGTACTGTAACTCAATAGGGAATCATTGCTGAGTATCTAGCACATGTAGTAGGTCTGACATTTTGGGCATTGCTACTTAACATTTTTGCCAGTGACATAAAGATAATGTGACATCACTACTGATAGTTTGCTAATGACAAAGAGGATGATTCACTGACAGACAGTAGCTGGGGTTGCTTTTTTAGTTGACTAAACAACATAAAATGTGTATTAACTGCAAACATACAAATGAAATGTGTACTAACATGTAAATATACGCTCATATCTATGCAGAAAGGAACATAGGCTGAATTCGCAAGAATTCATGATGGAAAATAAAGTAGTTTTCAATCTGCTGGTATATCTAACTTCCTCATACAGCCACATCATGAAGTAACAATGGCTTCATTTCTACTCCATAAGAAACCCAAACCAACCAGGTACTAGAGGGAAGGTTATTACTTCTGCTTTTAACAACAGAAATACTCTCTTGCCCTATTTCTTGTGCCCATAGTATAGGGAACTTTTGAAGTGTTCACATAGTAAAGTTATATGTGCAGGGTTTCTTTGTGCTTACACAGACCAATACAGTGTAAAGGTTTTCATAAACGATTACAGGAAGCATCTGGTATTAATCCATCTCTCATGCTCCTTTAATTTAAATTTTAGCTTTGCCTTGTGATATCAAAATCTACTGTGAGGCAACATTTTCTCAACTCCAGAATACAAAAAACCACCAAAGATGTCTGCAAACACCTTTACTTGACCACACAATTGATGGTATTTCTTATGCTGAAGTTTGTTTACTACTATGTATAGATTCATATCAGTTACAAAAACATACAAGAGTGTTAGCAAAGTGAACTCGGAGGAAAAGCCTCGATTCGTTCCATCAGCATGAAACCAATTCATTTCCACAGTGAAATCTGACAGCTTTGCCTCTGTATAATGTGGCAACAGAACCCTATTGTCATATTCAGAGCCAGCATCTGCAAACATCTCTCAGGATGGACTATATCTAGGACTAAACACCTGAAATTAATACAGCTGAGTGTTATCCCTTGTTTAATTGAATCAGAAGGACTGATGCACATCATTTGGAATGAACATAAACACTGGTTCCAAGAGATAATTTAATGAATCATAGTAGGTCTCATGAACATTTTTGTTGGTAATTAGGGCCATAAAGGTACAGGGAATGATTTCAACCACCCACTGCCCATCATGAAATAACATACAATTTAGTAACAAAGCAAACCAGAATATAATAATGGCAGCACAATACAAAGTTAGCTTAACAGCGAACTAGTATTTTCAGCTTGCTAGTCAAAACTGTGCCCTCAGAGATGCCCATATATGCTGCTTTAACTCAAAAGCAATTTGAATTGAAACTGGGGCATTTAAAACATACCAAAAGACAGGCAAGCACTTTCACCCAGGGTTAGGAATACAAGCAATAGTATCTACTGCAAATAAATGCAACTACAGTAGATCACATTCACAATCAAATTAGGGTCACTTACAAGAATCCTGGCTAGTTTAAATACTTTAAATGCTCTAGTTTAGCTTAACTAATAAATCCTCTGCATTTACAAAAGGTGTACATGGAAACAGTGATAAAGATTATCTCATGTTTAAGAGAAGTGCTTGAAATTCAGGCACCTGTATAGTTCTCAACTCTTGTATTCAGCAGATTTGAAAGAGTTTTCAATCCTGCAACCACTCGTATGATTCATTTCCAAACCTAGAAGCAATCCTGCTGTATTTGGCTGGCAACGCTGAGTAAACTAAGTGCCAAAGTTGGTAGTTAAAAAGACACGTGTGATAAACTGATTAAAGAAAACACCATCTATCTTTCACGTAAGTTAACTTATCAGGCACTCACGATGTAGGAGTAGCCTCCCAATGCAAACTGAACGTTTATAGTAGTCTTATTTGGTTAAACAAAACAGTACAATTTGCAGGAAATCAGTAAGCACATACAATCTGAAACATACTAATTTGCTTGTTTAAAATGTGATCAATCTCAATTCTTCTTACTTGTCTCACCATTGCTAACAGGGAAATGTGGCCATATGACAGCTTTCCTCATCTTCCTCATCTTGACTACAGGGATAATAATGACAGTGGGATGCTTTAACTCAACACGTCACATTCAGCCAAATTCTACCCAAAATACCTGCTCCCTTTTCATAAGGAAGACAGTGTTATAGAACAGTTTACTGATCTTCATGTCACAAGAAATTTCAATTGCTTTAGTGTAGGCAGATGAGCAGATTCCAGGAATACCCATCTATGACCATAGCTCACCATGTACTGTAAGTAGGTGGAAAAGTCCAAGCAACAGAAAGGAAGTAAAGCATTAAAGCTTACCTAAGAAATACCTATGCATAGTCAACAATTAATTGACTCATTCTCCTAGCAAATCATCTGTGTTTCTTGGGAAGGTGTTTGGACTGGTTTGTGCATTGCTCTCAGGATTGAAGCACAGAATGGAAGTGCTTAGACAGGAAAATCCTTAGGAAAATGCTTATTGGTTAAGCACGTAAATAGTTCTACTAAAGCATGAGGAAACAGTTCTTTATGTTGAGGGTGGCAGAGCACTGGAACAGGCTGCCCAGGGGGCTTTGGAGTCTCCCTCTGGAGACATCCAAAACCGGCCTGGACACGTTCCTGTGTAACCTGCTCTAGGTGGCCCTGCCTTGTCAGGGGGTTGGACTAGATGATTCCCAGAGGTCCCTTCCAACCCCAACCATTCTGTGATTCTGTGAAAGCATAATAACATTACAGAATCATGGGTCTGATTTTATTTAACACAGGGGTGAAATCCTAATTCCTGAGGGCACAGCTTTAAAAACTCACATCCACTCATCCACTTCTGTCAATGCCCAGTAATTTGAAAATGATGTAAAAATATTTCAGTAATGTATTACTTAAAAAGCAATCCTGCACTTTTTGCAGATGTATGCCTACCATGTACAATGCTGTGCCAGCAGGAGCCTGTTTACCCTATGATTTGCAATGTATGTCCACAGTATATGAACCCAAACATGTAAGTAGGGATACTCAAATTTATGAGAGGTTATTCTCCCTTTTTCATTAGATGGCAAAGAAATTTTTTAACATTCTCTTAAGACTTTCAGGGAAGTCTGGGAAAACGCCATTATTTATTTATTTTTTAGATAGTGATGTAGTAAAAATTTATTCTCCATTCTGATTCGCCATAATTTCCCCCCCCCCCCCCAGACTCACAACCTCTCAAAACACACATACATAC
>NW_009910524.1:26601-27192 GCF_000696875.1 Nestor notabilis
GAGATTCCCAAGTTTTAAAACTACATAGTGTAGAAACTCTAGAATATTTTCCAACTCCCTGGGTTTATGGAAGGGCAACAGACCCATGCTGCATTACACGCAGACAGCCACGGTAGTACAGGATTTACGGCAACCAGAATATGGAAAAGTAACTATCGCAAAGACTAAAACCTTTGTGAAATGTTAACTGTTCAATGACGGATAGCGTCCTTCAGAAGGAAACTCCCAGTCAGCCTTTGCCGTGTCCTAAGTTACACAGGGAGCAGCATTACTACAAGGGATAGATACTGGTTGAAGAATTCATGCTTGTCGTTTGGGTGCCCACTTCTGAAATGGGGTAAAACCAGCTGGTTGGAAAGCTTTTGGATTTCAGAGGGACGCTGTTGCTGACAAGGAAGGTACCCGGGACCCGACTGTCCTCTTCTTGTTGCCCTGTCTGCGTCTACCTTCTCAGGAAGGGTTCACTCTGGCTTCGCCTAGGGAAATCCACAGACGGCTGCGGACGCACACGGGCTGCGAACGGCGCAAACGTAGAACCTCACCATTCCCAAGGAAACCCTAACTGTCTGCCGCGCTCAGCGCCGACCTACC
>NW_009910525.1:0-17428 GCF_000696875.1 Nestor notabilis
GGTGCTGCCACTAGAGAGCACTGCCGGGCCGCGCAGGGGCCGGGGCCGGGGCCGGGGCCGGGGCACAGCTTCTCCTTTCCCGCTGCAGATGCGAAGCTGCTGCTTTCCCGCTGGGTAGTTCTGTCACGGACCGTGAGGCTGAGCTGTGAAAACGCGGCGCTGGAGCTGCGCCTCCGGTCTGCAGTTAAACACGCTGACAAACGAGGAGTGATTCCGGGGACATGCAATTCCGTGCTCAAACCACGTTCAGTGCTTTGCAAATGAGGTGGAAGATGGTGTGTGCAGAAGAGGGTTGAAAAGGGAATCAAAGAATCATAGAATCAACTAAGTAGGTTGGAAAAGACCTTTATCATCAACAGGTCCAACCATTACCCCAGCACTGCCAAGTTCAACACTAAACGATATCACTGAGGGTCTCATCTACATGTTCTTTGAACACTTCCAGGGATGGTGACTCCACCACTGCCCTGGGCAGCCTGTTCCAATGCCTGATCACCCTCTTTGTGAAGAAATGTTTCCTAGTATCCAATCTAAACCTCCCCTGGTGCAGCTTGAGGCTGTTACCTCTTGTTCTGTCACTTGTTACTGGGAAGAAGAGACCAACCCCGGCCCACTACAACCTCCTTTCAGAGTCATAATTAAGGCTACAAAGATGAGATCACACTGTTTTACCACACAGGACATGTCTTGGTTTCTTTGTTCTGCATTTTCTGTGTTTTCTTCGTGAAACACCTCAGGCATTCTGAGGGAGACAAAGGCACAATCATGCTCAAAGCCCCAAATCCAGACAGATGGATTGAGTTTCAGCCAGTGGGCTGGGGCAAGTGGCCATCCCCCTGCTTGATGTCTACAAGCCCACACCTGGAATACTGGATCCAGTTAGGGTAACCCAGTACAAGAAAGGCATTGTTATTCCAGAGCCCAGCTGAGGCCATGAGGTTCGGGTCTGGGGCATAGGATAGTCTGAGGGACTCAGGTTTATTCACCTGAAGAAGGGAAGACAAGCAGGGAGTCTACCTTGCACTCCCAGAGAGAGTTACAGAGAAGATGGAGCTGGGATTTTCTCCGGAGTGCACCATGATGGGGCAAGAAGCAAAGAGTGAAAGCTGTGATGAGGGAAAGTCTGGACATAGGGGAAAACTTTCTTTCCTTGCTAGTGCCTGGGATGGGCACGTGGGGGTGGTAGCGTCTCTAATGTTGGAAATGGTCAGCACTTCGTTGGAAAACCCCCTGAGCAGTCTGTCCATGCCTTGAGCAGGGGTCGGGTTCACTATCTCCAGGTACCTGTTCACACTTAACTCTTTCTACAGTTATATGATTTCCTGGTGAAACAGAGGAGCCAGGCCAGCCCGAGAAGCACTGCTGAGCACAGCCGGGACATAGCTCAGTCCGGGGCAGCCCTGGCAGTGTTAGAGAGGTATTTATTTAAATGGTGAACACAGAACAGGAAGGATCAGAGCTTACGCACTCTGAGCAAGAACTGATGGCCAAAGAGGGAGTGGGTATTTGCTGTCACCAGGATTTACTATTTAAAGTCAATACTGGTAAATCAACCAGAAAGTTTTCTTATCTCTGCAAGACCAGGTTCTTGTGGGGTGGAATGGCTTTTCATTGGCCTCCATCTCTAAGTTGCTGGCCCACTTTTTTCTGCTCAGGCTTACCCATGACTTCACTTCTGCTAAGCTCCCGGCTCAAAACAGCACCCATGAGCAACAGCCTGCCTCGAATCACCCCTGGCTCTCTGCAAATGCCATGTTTCACAAGAGCACTTTGAGAAGCAGGAAGCAGGTTGCACAAACCAAACAACTTCTCCCAAGGAGCCGGAAGCATGTTTCCTGGGAGGACATTGAAAGGTAATTAGCAGTGGACAGAGAAGAGTCTGGTTCTCCCAAATATGATGTGAACTTCCTTTTCCGTAGGTGTCCTGTCAGTCCTCAGGGTGGCTCCCATGCTCTACAGGACATGGACAGGACCTGTAGCCCTGAGATGAGCTCACAGCAGCATGGGCAGCCCAGCCCATTGACAACTCCAGACTGTATCTCATGAGTAAGGAGACAATCACAGTGGTCATACCCACTACATATCACAGCATGCCTACCTTGGTCTACGTGGCTCAGGTAGCAGGTCAGAGCATCCTGGTAGAGCCTCATGCATCCCTCTCACACTGCAGTACAGCACAGCAAGGAGGAGAGCATTGTGTCAGGCACTGACCCAGTTCTCTGTGCTGACCCCACAGCTCAGAAGCCATCTCCCCACACTTACTCTTCGTCATCAAGAAGACTATAGTCCCGGCCTTTGTCTTCAAGTCAGACCCACACCCTACTTGTCCTCTGAAAGGAAGAAAATTTCCTTTACTGGACAGGTAAAGACATCTGTCTGGGGCCCAGGAAGGAGGGAAAAGAGGGAGAAAGTAATGCACTGCATGTGAGAAACAGCAGCCTCCCTCCCTGTACATACCTCCATTCAGAGAGCAGGACCCACCTCCAGGATGGATGCACATGGAACCTTTTGTGTCCAGCTTTGCACCTGCACGCCATCTGTATACCAAGAGCTCTTTTACCTGCCCTCTCACCAGAGAAAGAAACAGTGCATTGGGAGTGAAAATGCTGATAAGGAGTGCTTTATCTTTCCTTTGTTTATTTTGCGATAAGGTTTGTTGCTTGTAGGCACATCTTCCTTACCGGTTGCCAGAGAAGCCAGTTAGACTGAGAGCAGCTCTAAGTCAGGGCATACAGGACCTGGGGTGACTCCTGGACCTCATGGCCACCAAAGCCATCTCTGCAGAGGCACTTTCTCTGTTTCCCCAGAGCCCCTGCTCACAGGGAGCCCCCCAGCCCTTGTAGCGCAGGCCCAGCACCGCTGCCGATGTGTGTTTCAGCGATGAGCATTGTCCTGTGTTCACCCTGCCTCACCTTGTGAGGCCTTTGTCACCTCATACAGCTCCACTTAAACACTGGAGAAGGAGGGCTGTGGTTGTTTTGTGCCATCCATGACTGACAGGAAGGTTAATTTTCTTCCTAGTAGCTGTCACAGTGCTATATTTCAGCTTTAGTCTGAGAACAATGCTGGTAACACACCGATGTTTTAGTTGTTGCTCCGTAGAACTTACCCTGATCATGGGCTTTTCAGTCTTTCATGTTCTGCCCGGGGAGGTGGAAGGAGATGGTGTGTGAGTGGCTGCGTGGTGCTGAGTTACCAGCTGGGCTTAAACACAGTAAGAGTTTAAGTAGGAGCTCTTTTCCTACAGGTATAAGCCACTCCAGCTTGCATTAGCTGAGATGTCTATGGAGACCGAAACCTCACCAGGACACCTCTATAGGGAGACCCATCCCTCCAGGAGCTGTCTGTGGGGAATGGGCTGCATTTGCTTGGTTATGGCACTGCTGGATGCTTTCTGCTTTGACACTCACTAAGTGCTTTAGAGCTTCTGGTGGTGTAACTGCAGGGGTCACCCCAGGATCTTGGACTGGGGAGGCTGTGCTAAGCGCTTGCCCCTCAGTTTGACATCCCTGGGACCAAAGCAGCGGCATGAGTCAGTGATGTCCATCCTGTCACTGGAGAGACAGTGTTACTGGTGTCACTGGTGACATGTCACATCTGCTGGGACACAGAGCCTTGCAGGGCTCTGGGACAGAGGCAGTGACATCCCTGGAGCCACAAAAAAATCCATAAATCTCCCAAATGGAGGCCCGGCCAGCCCTGTGCTCTAGGAGACAGGCCCTTGGTAAGTCAGGTAATGGCAATAGAGACCTTCATGCCACCTCAAGAGGAGAAAGACCCGCAGTGTCAGGATGTTACAAGAACATAAAGAGAGCCACCCCCCCCAAGCCACGCACAGGAGAGAAGGCCACAAGACCTGAAATGTGGGCAGAGAGGGCACCCCGTTCCTTCCTGGCTTTAGGAGAAACCCTGGCTGTGAGGCTGGGGAGGCAGGGACACAGAGCAAGCTCCTGTCTTTGCCCTGGATGGTAATTCCTAGCCTGTTGCACTCCAATGTTTTCAACCACCTTTTGTTTGCTGAACGCGGTGGCTCACTACTGTGTTGGAGTGAGGTGCCCAGAAGCTGAAATTAAGGTGGTTTCCAGGCTTTAGGAAAGCAAGCACTTTACCGGGAGGGAAAGAAAGACTTCAGACTGAAGATGATAAAACAAATGGCTGTTTTATTGGGTGCAGGAAAAAGCCCAAGCTGAGCAGCTCCAGCTAGCTAAGAGCACATTGGTTACATTTGCCCTCATTCTAACTTTAAAGCAGCATAAAAAGCAGAGTGACCAGGAGCGTATAGGCTTTGTTACAAGGAAGGAGCAGGTCAAAATCACTCTGCAGTACTTATTGGAGTTTGTCAGGCAGGAGTCAAAACATCCTGAACAGGAAAAAAACCTCATCAGAAAACTAAAATAAAAAGGGTATGTATTCGTTATCCTGGCAGATGTTATCCAGAGGAGTATTCAGATCTTCAGGTATCTCCGCTTCTGCCAGATTCAGCAGCTCCTCATCACCTTTAAGACATGCAAGAGACAGATTATTTCATACTGCGGTGCTCTCGTGTGTTACCCTTCTGTGCTGTGCTGTGCTGTGCTGTGCTGTGCTGTGCTAAAGCCCCCATGGACAGGGTCCAGTGATTGCCTGTGGCGTTAGGTAGCTCCTGGTGGCCTGCGGGCTTTTCAAAGGAGACAGCAGCCCCAGGGGCAGTGGAACAGAATTGGAGAGGCTAAAGCCCCAGTGGATTTCAGAGGGGTTTCTGCAGACACCCATCCTTTGCCCTAGTGATAACCTTCCCCCTGTTCCAGTGTCAGCCCTGAAACTGGGTGGACTGTGGACAGAGCATGTCTGGGTTTTGGATCTTGCTGACCAGCTCTGGCCTGAAGAGACTGCATCTTCTCTGCACAGCATCTCTGCCCTAACCTGGCTTTTGGTGAGCCACAGAGGTGTCCGTAGGACAAGGAGCCATTTAGGAGCAGGAACCACAGACCCCATGCCAGCAACTCTAATGACAGTAGTGGGCTTTTTGTCACTCCCCATGACTTGCAGGGTGGTATCTGCCCCTACAGCCCCAGCATCCCCCCACCCTTTCACATTGTCGTGGTTTAAGCCCACACACAGCTACCCAGGTCACATTTGGTGGTTCAGGGACCTGTGCCCTAGTGGTGCTGGGGGCTGGTTGTTGATGAGATGGGACACCTTGGCTGATAGTCCCCAAGAGGCGGCACGGCACTGCACTGCTCCCAAGCCCCCACGGAGCCAGCGACTCTCCGGCACCTCACCTGCAGCATCCTGGCTACTGGCTGCCACCTCCCCATCCACTCTACTGCCTGCCACCCCCCCATCCACTGCTCCCATTGGCATCCCAGCACCCAAGCCCTGGGTGGTCAGCACAGGAGACTGCTCCTGTTGCACTGGCTCAGGTGATGCCGGCTTGGGCACCACTGGCTCAGCCTTCTCCTGCAGCTTGGGTTTGGGCTGGACATCTTCCAGTTCTCCTGCTGATTCCACCTCCGGTTCCACCTTCGGTTCCGCTGCTGGTTTGGGCTCCGCTACTGGCTGGTCGCCCCATCCTTGCTTCTCTCCTCTGCCTTTCCTTGGCTTTTTGATCTTCGGCTCCCTGACAGAGGATTTCACACGGGTGAGAGTTGGGCTTGGGGTGGAGGACTTTGCCTCCTGCCCCAAGGCCTCTTTGCCTTTACTGTGACTGTGCCCCATTCCATCCCAGCAGAAGCTGCCCTTCCCCAGCCCTCCTCCCCAGCCCTGTACAGCAGCCTCCTTTGGCCGCACTGGCCGGTGGGAGCTTGGCACCAAAATCTCCCCCAGCTCGATGCTGTGGTTGAGGATTGTTTGCCACCCAACCCACCACCTACATAACCACCCCTCATCCACCTCTGCCCCCCAGTGCCTGCCTAGACTGTCACCTTTCCCCACTGAAGACCAAAGGGGCCCAGCTTGGCTCTGTCCCTGTGCGAAGATGGAGGGGCTGGGATGCTATGCTCAGGTTAAGTGCACCAAGAAAATGACCCCACAGCATAAGCAAGTTTTTACCTGTAAATCCAGTAAGCTGAGTCCTTCTCCTGGGCTTTTTCCTTTCTTTTCCGGAGCATCTCACGGTCTCTCAAGCGGCGGGCGATGGGGACGTCTGCAAGGGAAAAATGAGTGCTAACATGAAGATTCGATACCTCCCTGCCTGGTGACAGAACACTGATGCAAGAAGCCATGCGCTTTTTGTCATGAAGCAGGTATTGATACAAAACTGCTTGGGTGCTGTACCTCCAGCTCAGCCTCAGTGGGTAGGATCTGATGACAAACACCCCCAAAGCTCCTGTGCTCCTGTGCTGAAAGTTACTGTAAACTTGTAGTTGCAGTTCTCCTCCTGCTGCTGCAGCTCTGGGGTGAGGAGAGGGTGAGCCAGAGGGCACAGGCTTTCCCATACACAGATGCTTGTGTGTATTAGGCTGAGACCCTGTGGGTGTTGCTGACCCAACCAGAGACCAGGACAGGGCTAGTACACACTGCTGGGGGTGAGGAGACCGGTACCTAAAAACACACAAGCTGCCTCAAGCTGGTCTGCAGCTCTGAAGAACACCATACCAGGGCTGAAGACAGACTGGCTCTTGTGAGTCAGACTGACTCCAGTGCAGAGTTTACCATTTAGACAAGATGTGCAGGTTACCTACAGCCACCAGGAGAAAGGGGCACCCCACTGGATGCCCATCACCCTATTCAGGGCCAACTTTAAATTACATCAAGTAGTCCAGGCCTCTGTCCAGGGAAGTGGGAATACCTCAAAGCCCACTTATCTGGTCTCTGCACCAATCTCACCCTTACGGTTTTTCTGCTTTTCTATCCAGATATGTTCACAATGTGGTCTTGGTGCCTCCTGCCTTTCCCCATGCACCCCTAAAAGGAGTATGGCTCTCCCTTTTCTTAGCCCCTGTTAAGCAGAGGATGACTGCAGTGAAGTTTCCAGTTTTGTTTTAATTCCTAATAGCTTGTTCAGGGCTATGTTTTGGTTTCAGTCTAAGAACAGTGCTGATAACACAGTGATGTTTTGGTTGATGCTAAGTAGCGCTTGCACTTGCCAAGGACTTTTCAGGGTCTCATGCTCTGGCAATAAGCCAGTGGAATTACCCATTCTAGATACGATTTATTTTAAGCTGGACACTAGGAATACACCTGTAGATCCAGATGATGTTAAAGGTACATGACCCATATGGCAGAAATTTACACAGAGTATGCCACCATTATATGCTATCTTATTGGCAACAATGAGCTGGAGGGATGCAGCAGCACCAGAAGTGAATGAAGTGACTCGTCTACTCCAGGAGTTTGAAGACAACCTCATCCCCACATAGATGCTCCCGTACCCAAGAGTCAGGCCACTGAAGAGCATCAGAACAACCACCAGGTAGAGTGGGTGTGTGGTACTTAGTTACCAGCTGTGTTTAAACCACAACACCTACCTCTGTTGTTCCTTATTAGTTTTTCTGTTATTTTATAGCCATTTGCTCTGAGCACAGTAGTGCCATACAGGAAAAGAGGGCTCTTCTAAAAAAAAAATTCAAGCCTAATAAGAGAAAGGGCACAGCAGGATACACAGTTCTGAAGGCTAATTGCAATGATAGTGCCAGAGTATCTTAGTGATGACAGGGCCATCTCAGCATCACCAGAGACCAGTGTCAGCCTCTGAGTGCAGTCCAGCACTGAACTTGGTCTGCACAACATACAGCCAAGTAGATGTTCCCCAAACGTGAGGCTGTTCCCCGACATGAAGCAGTGTAAGAGGCAGCAGGGCACAGCCAGCACATAGCCATCCACATAGCAAAAGGCAGAAAAGAGCCTGGAAAAATGTGGTTAAAAGTTGCAGTTGCAGGATCTGCTTCAGTTTAACTGAGGTACATAATGTACTGAAGTACATAATCCCTCGCACATCCCTTTTCAGCCAAGGTAACTAACTTTCCCTTTCAATGGGTCCTGTGAGCCATAAAAGCACTTTTAGCTGTTTGCAATCAGTTTCCTTCCCTCGCCATCCTAAGCAAATTGTTTTGCACAAGTAGCAAACACCCCTCACTCATTTCTGACAGGTCCGAGAGAGCACTCCCACAGATGCTCCAGAACTGTCAGCTGTTAACCCTAGGCAGGAAAGATCACAGTAAAACATCTGCGTTATGGTGAAAAAGTATCTAGTTGAGGACACAGAGGCAGAGAGGGAATGAAAAGAGAAATCATCCATCAAGCTAAGAGACCAATATTATCAAGTATGCAAATAAGCATTATATTGATGCTACCTGAGGGGTTTTGTCTGAGTTGAAAAGAATTTATAGGTGCTTCTGCCTTTGTGATCTGAAACACGACACGCAAAAAGCCACCTATCTTTGTAGTTAAGTGTGCATCCTCCATCCCCCCAGCATAACCTGTTAATTATTAATTCCTTTTTTAGAAACCCCTGGTGTCAAAGATCATTCTCTCCTTTCCCCGAAAACTCACGTTAGGAGTGTTCTCATCATTACCTGCCTCTCCATGCTCCTCATGGGCCGCAGCGGGTGGATTGGAAGGCTCCAAATTAGTATGGCATTGTTCCGAATTGGCCATGGCTCTTCGCAGTGTTGAATAGGAAGCAGCCTAACTCCCTCGGAAGGGCATCTGAAGATACTGGTGCAGCATAATGAGGGCTTGAAAAAAATGCAGACTGCCCGCCCAAAACCTCTTATCTGGCCTGGCCACTAGTAGAGTAATAATGTTCTCCTTATCAGAGTGCAAAGGTATACAGAGTCTCTGCCCAGGATCTACTGTGGATTGCAAAAGATCCACACAAAGTTAGAGCAAAAGTTAGTGCTTTTATACAAAAAATACTTACAGTTCAGATAAATTTCACTCATTGCTGCTAAACCATGACTCAAATGCCCTCCTTTATTAGTACAAAGAAGCTGCATGGCAGGGCAGGATGCAGCACTCCCTTGTTACTGGTTTCCAGAGTGAGATGCAGGGAAGTGTTGTTAGTCCTTAAGGACCCCTTGTGAATGGGGTGTATGCTATTTGAAAGGTGTTTGCACAGGACCCTAGCAGTGCTGGTGGGAAGGGACCTCTGCCTCCACTTCAGCCCCTCTCTCAGCAGGACTTTCTGCTGCACAAGGTTAGATCCCTTGTAGCATCATATGCTTTGGAAACCCCTGCAGATGGAGAATTACAAGTTCGTGTGACTTGTCCAAGGGCTGCACCACCTTCCTGGGAAATCCAGATAGAATAATGAATCCAGATTGGCACTCCAGCCAAGGGCCTTTGTGTGTTGAGAACTTCCCAGTGGCTTGTTGGTCCAGGCTATGAGCAAAGCACTTGTCTCAGGAAGCAGGATGGCAATGGGTAGTCCCAGTAAAACCAGTGGGAAGACCCAGCTGGCCCCTTGTCCACTGCACATTACAGGTTACCTCCAGAGAGGTGGGGCAGGTTTAGCAGCCCCAAAAGAAGCAGCAGGGTGGTGGCAGCAGAGCAGATACTAGAAGGCTCTGATACGGATGGGTGGGCCAGGATGGCATAAAGAGATGTGAGGCTTCCAAGTCATTTACAGAGGAGTTTCTTATAGCTCAGTCACAAGTGAAGGCATCCTGTGCTGGTGAGGATGCCCATGTTCCAGTACTGTGTGATGATGCTGCACAGCCCTGGGGCCTTGCAGGCATCCTGAAAACTGTGTCTTGCAAGATGCTCTACCATGCAAAGACAGTGCTTGGGGAAGAAGAAAACACATCACATCTTAAATGCTGTGCTCAGTTCTGGGGCCCTCACTACAAGTGAGACATTGAGGTGCTGGAGTGGGTCCAGAGAAGGGCAACAAAACTGGTGAAGGGACTGGAGCACAAGTCTGATGAGGAATGGCTGAGGGAACTGTGGGGGTTTAGCCTGGAGAAGAGAAGAGTCAGGAGGGACCTTATTGCTCTCTACTACTACCTGAAAGGAGGTTGTAGTGAGGTGGGGGTTGATCTCTTCTCCCAGGTAACAAGTGACAGGACAGGAGGTAACAGCCTCAACCTGCACCAGGGGAGGTTTAGATTCAAAAGTAGGAACAATTTCTTCACAGAGAGGGTGCTCAGGCACCGGAACAGGCTGCCCAGGGCAGTGGTGTAGTCGCTGTCCCTGGAGGTATTTAAAAGATGTGCGGTGTTTAGGGACATGGCTTAGTGGTGAACTTGGCAGTGCTGGGTTAACAGTTGGGCTTCATGATCTTAAGGATCTTCTGCAACCTAAATCATAGAATCACAGAATCACAGAATGGTTCGGGTTGGAAAGAACCTTAAGATCATCTAGTTCCAACCCCCCGCCGTGGGCCTCACACTAGATCATGTCCCCCAAGGCTCTGTCCAACCTGGCCTTGAACACTGCCAGGGATGGAGCATTCACAACTTCCTTGGGCAACCCATTCCAGTGCCCTACCACCCTCACTGTAAAGAACTTCTTCCTTATATCTAACCTAAACTTACCCTGTTTAAGTTTAAACCCATTCCCCCTTGTCCTACCACTACAGTCCCTGATGAAGAGTCCCTCCTCAGCATCCTTATAGGCCCTCTTCAGATACTGGAAGGCTGCTATGAGGTCTCCATGCAGCCTTCTCTTCTCCAGGCTGAACAGCCCCAGCTTTCTCAGCCTGTCATCATACGGGAGGTGCTCCAGCCCTCTTATCATCCTCTTGGCCCTCCTCTGGACTTGCTCAAACAGCTCCATGTCATTCTTATGTTGAGGACACCAGAGCTGCAATTCCATATGCCTGGCCATAGCAAAACATCACATCTAGAAGCATTCTTACAAAAAGCTTGATATATTCTGGGCTGCTTGCAGATGATATGAAACACAGAAGACAGGATGGAAATCTCTGGGTGTTTCAGTGCTCCGTGGGAACCGGGTGCATGCTCAGCCTGTGGCTAACTCAGCTTCTCACATGCCCCATCTACTCAGTCACTCCAAAGCCTGGTGAGGTCTGATAAGTGACTCCTGACTCAGCAAAACATTGCCATATGACACTGCAGAGATGGTACTGTCAATATTTCTCCATTCCAGCCATCTTCTAGCTGGGTAGAAATGAATAGATTTGTAAAGAACATTTGTAAAAGAAAGAGTTGCTGTGCCTGTAGCGTCTTTAGAGGTGCTTAATAGAATAAATGGGCTTTAAAATCTTACACAGCCTGCACTTGCATCTCTTCAGGACCGAAATCTCTAGGGAGGCTGTTATGTGTGAATTACTTTAAATTCCAAGGAATTGATTTTATTATCCCACGGGAAGGCTTTGGTGATGGATGACTGTGGAAATTACAAACACTGTTGCCTAGTTTTGAGTTGTCTCTGCTCTGAAGTGGAGGTACTGAGAGACAGAGACTCATCCACAACACTGGGGACACTGGGCTCATTTTAAAGCCCAGGTTGCCTCTCGGTCCACCGCCAGAACCAGTAACACAGCAGACTCTTCTTCTCCAACAGAGGTGTCTAGCTGATGGGGACAAAGTTGCATCCCCTTTGCTATAGATGAATTTGTGCAAGTGGATTAAACTTACTGGCCAGTCTCGGTTGTGTGAGCTGTTGCAGCTGGACACTTTATATATGCCAGGTGCTGCTTCCCTCCCTTCCTATCCACATTTCGGTTCAGGTAGCCCTGGGCCACTTTCACTGGTACATTAGTTTCGCAGATGAGGAACTGGAGGAGCTTGACCAGGTGTCTAGCAACCTGAGCAGCACCAGTGTCACGGAACCCTTGAGTGTCAGTGGAGCTCCTTGGTAGGGGCACACTCCCAACCTTGGGTACATCTCACCATGCTGGTCCCCCCTTCATGGCTTTCACTACCCAAAAGCTCTGAGAATGCTTTGTCCAAAGGACAGCTGGACCTATGGCAGGACTCCTTGCCCTAGGCCCGTCTCCTGACACTGTTGGGACTGTCACTGCAGAGTCCGGGCTTTGGATCTCTACGTAAGACAAAGTTCTTTACGAGACTCGGTGTATCTCTCTTTACCCACATCTGTCATTGCTATGCAAAGCAATATCCAGAGACCTGCATATCCCTCCCTGCAGTCAATGGATGCAGCGCTGAACCAAGATTATCATGTTGAACATGAGCAGCTAGGGAGCTACTCTGCTGTCACTCTAGCAGGGTGTCAGGGCACTTCTCCAGTTTTGTCTCACATGACAACGATAGCCAAGCGATTTTCAGGCTTGACTTTCACTCCTTGAATTCAAGCAGGTTTGGGGGCAACTTTCCTGGTTGCAGCACACTTCTCTGGAAGCAGGACTACCAGTGAGCAGCTCTGTGTGATGCACTGTGGTGCCCATGAAAGCAGATAATCCTTTCCTCCCCCTGCCTTGACTGAAGCATGAAAAGGTGGGGAAATGGGAAACAGGTGGATAAATTCAACAGGCAAAACTGCATGTAGACATACAAATCCATGTCCATAGCCTCTGCCACTGACCAGTGCAGTGCAAGTGTCTTGCTGCCCACCAGCTGCCTCCTTAGTCTTGCCTGACCTTGTCAGACACAGATTTGCCAGGCTTCAGGGTCAGGCTCTCTGCCCAAGGACTGTGGTGGTGTTAAATCAGCACCTGCACCTCCTGGGGCCTGCCTCTTGCTCTTGAGCCATATGAAATAAGCAGGCGAATCCAGCAGTCCCTGGGGAGGATGGTTATCTCTGAATCCGCTGTGTGTAGCATCAACACTGACCCTGTCCCGAGGCTGCTCAAGCTTTGACCTTGTACGTCTGGTGCACAATTGTGTGCTTTAGCTCTGTAGTTTCTAAATAAACAATCCACATTGTGCTGAAGGCATGCAGCTTTCATCCCCAGAAAAGCCCCTGAATCATCCGAGTTGCTTTTTCCTAGCCTCTGCAAACAAATAGATGTGGCTCTCAGGGTATACAGAGGGAAGGGCTGCAGCCACTCTGCCTGTGCAGGGGAAAATGGGTCCCAGTTATGTGCCATGCTGTGCTGTACCTTCCCTCAGCCCTGGCAGAAAACTGGGACAGAGCTGCCCCAATACATCCTGCATGTGGCTGGGATGGCAGCAGCAGGAGCAGAAAACCCCATGGGGAAGATGAACAATGCATTTGTGTTGTTCTCTATGGAAGTGTTTTGGGGATGATAACCCCACCAAAATCCATCCCTATGGTGCATCTGAAGGACTGCACGGAAAGACTGGCAGTGCAGAGAGCAAGCACACAGCCAGACCACCCCTCCCTTGCTACCTGAGGGCTGGAAGGGGGCAAACAGGCTTGCAGAGCCCTGGGATGAATGAGCAGATGGTGTAACAGCAGTAGCTGTGGGCAGGTGGCCAAGCTGTGTCTCCTCCTCTGCAGAAGTGGAAAGGGTCCAGGCATGGAAAACAGAGATGATGGAATCTCTGGACAACTCTGAGCAACTAGCCAGCTAGGACTTTTCAGCCTGGGAAAGAGCTTTCAATGAAAGAAAAGCTTTTAATGACAGCAGCCGCCTCTGGGACAGAAGACAGTGGACACCAGGTCAGATGCATCTCTCATCAGACCAAGCATGGCTGTTGTACACTCCTCAATACTATTTCCAGCTGCAGCATTAAATCTACCAGCAACAGCTTTGTCGTGCATTATGGTGCTGTGGTGTCCCACCTCATGATTCCGGGAAGGTGCAGACCTGGAGGAGGTGCGTGCGGATGGATTACATGACTAGCTGACCAAGCACCACAGTAGCCATGACATTGACACAGCTCCCAGACTCTCAGGGTGGTCACTGACCTCAGGGAGCTCACTTGACCATGTCATGCACCCTGGACTCCTACCCAGATGCCTGCAAGTGAGTTGTGTGATTATAGCAGCAAGTCAGAGCTGCATGAGCCCTTGTGGGTAAGCACAGACCTGTCCTTGAAGGGTTGCAGCTCACACTGAAGTACTTTTAAAAGCTGGTCAGAAATCTTAACTGCTCATTCTGTAGAAATACATCTGGTGCAGGACTGAACTGAATCCAGAGGCAATTCCTGGATTAGCTAGTGCCCCGGTGCTGATCTCTGCCACTGCAAGCAAAGGGAGCCCTTGCATACCCAAGTTGTACAGTCTTGTTAGAGGTATCTTGTGAAAGGTCAGTTGTGTCCTATCTGTTATAACTGGGAGACAAAAGAGCAGAGGGAGCCCCAAGGACTGCTGGTAAACACTTACACTGTTACCTTGGTTGGACTGTGCCAGTCCCAGAGATGGCCCGGACACCAAAAGCAACCTAGACCTGAAATTTGGCAATCAGATGGGAACCTGCAGTTCCCAGAGAGCATTTCTGGGTAATTAGTTAAGTTTGGAAATTGCTCGCAAGTAGTGGAATGGAGATCAGGGGTCTCTTGCATGCAGGGTCTCCCCTTGGGCTCTTTCCAGATTCCGGCTGTGAAAGGCTCTTGGATAAGAAGCTGGATAAAACCTACTCTGAGAAGTGCAGATGTTACTATTTTCAACTTACATAAGCTCTGCAAGCGGTGGTGTTTACAAGGGAGCCAGGAAGTTGTTTTCTCCCACGCTGGAGAAACTTTACTTTCCCTTTGCTAAATTGCCATCCTACAGAAAAAAACATCTGCACTCGTTCAGCACCTTCTTCACTGGGATCTGTGTGTTTCTTACTACTCCCACATGGCCTTTGTCACACAAATGTGTGTGAAATAATACTCACAGTGCAGAGCATCACATCACAGTGGATTTGAAATGAATGTTTTGACTGTATGCTTTTAGTAGCCCTTTGTAGGAACTGGCTTGTGCTGTTTTCCCTCAGCTTTGCATGAAAAAGTTCTGTTGAAATAAGAATGTGCCTGTCATTTTATTATTCGCCATCGCTAATTTAAATGTGCATTCAGTACAGAGCACGTAGGATCAATTAATCACCTGTTCCTAGGCTCAGAAAAGGTCAGAGGTCTCGACAGTCCCCGTCTTTCAAAATCCGGATGTCTTGCCTGGTTTTCCTAGAATAACACAGGAAAAAAAAGCATAAGAGCTCAAAAACATACTCCCCATGTCATACTTTGGCTCCCGTCCAGCCCATGGAATGGAGCTGACCGGAATAAAATTGACTTACTTTCCGGTCTAGAAAGCTGCGGTGGCTGCATGCCATCCTGGCCCACAGTGTCCCCTCCTCTGTGGCTGATGCTTGTGGTTGCTGCCCATTTTGGATCACCCACTACCACCAAGAAGAGTGTAGCACCATCCCACTTGCAACTGTAGGCTGCTGCTAGATCCCCCAAGCATCCCATCCCACAGACTAGCGGGACACAGCTCCTCTGTACCTCCTTGCAGCTTCCCTTGACAAGCTGGGCACCTCTCTCCTCCTGCAGCCCAGCAGGCAGTTTGTGTTATTTGCTGTGCAAGTGCACTGCTGACCTGTGTTCAACCTGATCTTCACCCTCTGTCCCTTTCTAGCGGGAACTCCTGCTTGGTCACTCCCCTGTCTGGGTAAAATCAGTGCCCCAAAGCAACCCTTGTACTTCTCTTGGGGTCCCTGCTGCCCTAGTCCTCAAGTTTATGGTGGTACTTTTGTTGGAAGTTATGCCAAAAGAGACATGAGGCATGTAACCATGCATCTGCATTCACAAAAGTCCCTTTGAAAGACTTAGTGGTGCTATTTGACTCTCCAGACTAGATGTTTAGTCGACGTTTTTGCCCACCTAAGTTCAATTCTCCCTTCTCTAATTGCAGGCAGGACAAATGGTGGGACCTTCTCCCATCCTCATCAGTGTCTGGTTTGTTGCCAACTTGCAGGCACTCCTGTTGGAGGTCTTTTGGCCATGGGATTCTGACTTCCCTTTTGGATCTGCTGATCATGCAGCCACAGATGGTCTGATTTAGCAAGCTGATCCAATGGATGAATATTCAGCTCTTCTATGGGATTAGTCCCCTGCCAACACAACAATCCAAACCCCCCAGCCTGCAGCTGAGCAGTAGTCTCTGAACAAGGTGCCAAGGATGGGGCAGGAATCTGTAGGCAAGGGCTGCGGACGTGCCTGCACCTATTTGCAGGCACTACCAGTGCAGGATGGTGAAGCTCCCAGGCACAGAAGAGCTTGAGTGACAGTATTTCACAAGTGCCCAGTTTCACACAGACAAAATTAGGCCCCTGGAGGTCTCTGCCAAGGGCATGAGCTTACATTTGCTGCACACAGAGCTGGCATTCATTGGCATAGGTGTTCCCATCTGTCCCACAGACAGGCAAGTGCAGGAGGGGGCAGGCCCGCAGCTCCACCATCTCTCCACACACCGGCTGAAAAGGAGAATCCACAGCACCCATTTCACTGCCAGCAGCAACCATCTCTTCCTCCCACAGCACCCGTGAAGGAGCAAATACCACTGGTGACCTGGTTCCCTCTGCCCTGGATGGGACACACAGACCAGGAAAGCAGAGCGGGAGCCACCACATCCCTCAGTGGGACTCGCAACCTGGCCTCTGATGTGGGTTTGATGCTTGGAGCACCAGCACCCATGAGGCTGAGGATGCTTGCTGGGAACATCTTTTTCCCCCACGCATGCTAGGCACTGAATCCAATCTCAAGCCATGAACAAGTAAAACCAGAAACCTCTTACCTTTCTCAGGCCATTTCCTTCATTCAGCTCTGCCCCTGAAACAGAGCAGAGACCTGTGAGCATGGCACACCAGTGACTGGTGGCAGGAGCATGAGACATCAAGAGAGGTCACATCCAGACCAAAGGAAAGGCAGGGCTGTGCAGGGCCCACTCAGGACCCAGATCAGCTGTGTGGGTTTCATGAGGGGGGACTAGTTTCCTGCATGCCACCCTCCCAGCAGCACAGTGCACAGCTTCCATCCGCAGCTGAGCTGGCTGGGACAAAGCTGGGAACGCCTGTTCCTGCTGCCTAATCCCTCTCCCGTCTTCTCTCCCAGTCTCTGGACCAGCAGCTCCATGGAGCATCCAGCAAATCCCAGGAAATGTGAACTCGTGCAGTGCAGCACAGGGACAAGGGGTATCTTCAGAGGGCTGAGGCTGGGTGACCCTGCACAGCCGGACAACAGCCTTCCCAGGAAGAGCTGTGTTCTGTGGGTTGTTCTTCTGCAGACAGGAAGAGCAGTAGCAACAGTTCACAGCCCATCTATGCAGTGCACAAATATCCTGGGAACATGAGGGCTTATACACAGCCTTTGTGGGACCACCACTCCATGGACCTAGGTAGCACCGATTTTCCAGAGTCTACAAATAGCTGCTTCCCACACTGAGCACACAGTGTTCTTGCAAAGACTTGCAGCTCTTCATGGAGGCAGGAACAACAGCAACTGCCATCACACTGCATGTGCTGTCCCCCCGTATCCTGGTTCCCGTCTGCATTGCAGGCTGTCCCCTGTCCCATCCCTCTCCCAAGTGCAATACAGTTGATGAACCAGCCTACAACCCGAACTGGCACAGCCGGCTTGCCCCAGTCCTTCTGTCACACCACCCTGCCACCGCGTGCGCTTGCCCTCCTCACCTC
>NW_009910525.1:17524-28937 GCF_000696875.1 Nestor notabilis
GACACAAATAAGAGGTACCGAGTGTCGCCGCCACCACCGCCACCGGCAGCTCCTGCGCAGGCATGGCCGGTGCGGGCACACGCGCTCATGCACCTCGTCCCGTGCAGGGCTGCCTTTATAGGAAGGGCACTGGCTTATGTCAGCAGTGCTGGGAAAAGCAGCACTTTGATCTGGACTGGGAACAGCTGCTCTGTGTGCCCAGAGGGATCACTCGGGTGCTCCCACATCACTGATAAGCCTCAGTGCCACTTGCTGGCCTCGGGTACCGGAGGCTGCTTTATAATGCCCTTCATTGTTGCCTGGGTTGGGCAATGCTGCTCATGTCCGCTCTCCCCAGCCAGCTCACCTCTGTGTGTATGACACCCAAACCACCCCTCCAGCTTGGCAACTGCTGTTCTTCATACGTGGCAGGTACGTCCAGTTGGGCTGGGAGACTTCACATGGATTGACAAGAAATTCAGGCTCATTTGGGTAGCTGTGCTGTGGCCTCAGCATTATGATACCCAGCCAAGCGGATGCTCAGCTGCCTGATGCGCGGGGCAGTACCCCAAGAGTGGGATCTCAAATACACAGGCAGGAGGCCAGTTGCCATGTTGTAGCAAGCACACCCCATCACAGGGTGGGATGGGAATGGCTGGGGGTAGAGAGGGGCTGGAGGGAGTGAAATTCTTGCAAGTGGGAGCAGGAAGCTGCAGCTGCAGCCTCTGACTATGCTTCTCTACCGATTCTTGTGGGCAGTTTAATAACTTGCTCTGCTCACCAGCTTGGTCACATAGATGGTTGCAGCTGAGACTGACAGAGCAAAGATATCTTTATATAAGACTCAGTGTGATGGAAGGGGACTGTGCGCATGGATACCCAGTTTTAACATGCAGAGGGAGGAGGGGCAGAGAGTGTGGAGAGGATCGTCCATGGTAAGAAAAGCCATGTGAAGCATCACCAACCTAGAAGACCCCAGCTGCTTTGCCTGCAAGACAGGATGCTCAATGTCTGTCTTTCCATGTAAGCATCTGCATCACCTCTTCCTGAGGATCTGAATTTACCACATCCATCCCCACCTTCCTCTGGTGAATCAATCAGTGAAGTGTAAAGGATGGAAACGAGGACCACTGTGTGGAAAGTCAGTGTTGTAGCTGAAGACCAGTCTTGACTGAAAACTCCTTTGGGACAGACTTGCTGTGGTCAGAAGTGACAGAGGGTCTCCTTCACCCTTGGGAGAAAGTAGGAGGTGCTGTGTGGGCAAGGGGCAAGAAGGGAGTAGGTGTCCTACAGAAGCCACCGTTGGCCTGGGAGAGCAGCAAACACCCACAGCAAGCAGAGGTGCACTTGCTGAGGAGCTGACCATGACTGTGCTCAGGACATTTCTTACCCACAGTCTTACCCGAGACTTAGGAGGGTACATGCTGGTCCTAGCTGACTGAGACAAGGAAATGGCTTGGTGAGCATCCCTTGTGGTCAGAGGGGTATGGGCACTACACAAAGCTGCTTCCATCCTTGCCCTTGAGAGGTCTCTCAACCAACTCAGCAGGGCTGTGAACAGGTTTGGGGAAGGAGGAAGGTTTGGGAAGGACTGATTCAAGGTTCCCCTTGCAGAACCATTCCTCCACTCTGCTGAGGCAGCTGTGCACATGTTTTATATTCCCTCTCCACAGAATTTACTCAGCTCAGTAACCTTTGGCTTTTATTATTATTCCACTTTGGAAATCCCTCAACTAAAGTAAATACTTAACTGCATTAGCAGTTGTTCCTGAGGCACATGGGGGCCTATTGTTCTTGTTTAG
This sequence comes from Nestor notabilis, assembly GCF_000696875.1. NCBI lineage: Eukaryota > Metazoa > Chordata > Aves > Psittaciformes > Psittacidae > Nestor > Nestor notabilis. The sequence goes on from NW_009910525.1 coordinate 19,306, forward strand.
TCTAGTACTAGGAAGGCCAAAGTGGGATCTGATAGTACGCTGATGGCAGCAGTCGCTGTTGTTCCTGAAGCTAATGACGGCCTGTTGTTCTTGTTTAGCCTAGTACTAGGAAGGCCAAAGTGGGATCTGATAGTACGCTGATGGCAGCAGTCGCTGTTGTTCCTGAAGCTAATGACGGCCTGTTGTTCTTGTTTAGCCTAGTACTAGGAAGGCCAAAGTGGGATCTGATAATATCCTGATAGTAGCAGTAGCAGCTGTTCCCAAGGCACATGGAGGCCTCTTGGCCTTGTTTATTCTGGTACTAGAAAGGCCATGGTGGGATCTGATACAGAGTCTTGGTAGTACCAGATAACAGAATAAAATGCGACAAGCACAAACTGCAGCCTTGAGATGTTCGGGTCACAAGTTAGGAAAGAATCATTGCCATGGAGGTCAAGCAGCAACCCAGACCAGCAGCGAGGTGGGAGATCTCCACCACTGGTGGGCCATGTACAGGGGTGCAGGTGCCCTGACCAAGCCCTTCCATGCCCAAAGTTTGGTGGGCAAGTCCTGAAGGAGCCTACCGCCAGCATGCTGGGTCCTGGGGTCACAGGAGCTCTCACTCTCCAGCACACATGGATGTATGTCCTTGGGCACCCACCTTGCAAAAGTGGTCCCAGCCAACACTCAACTACATGGACAACATGGGGCCACCTCCTGCAAACTGCTCCACACCAACACTCAGGTTGGGAGCACAGCCATAGTTGAGGGCTACCATGGGGCCTTTACAGTATTCATCAATGTTTTTATTACCAAAAAACCCTACACAAAAGCTGATGGCCTCCAGTGCCACTGCTGCAGAGAGCCATGCTCTACCATGGGTCCCAAGCATGGCCTGGCTCTTTGGGTCCGTACCAGAGGCAGCAGGTTACGTGGTGCTGTGGAAAACCTGTTGGCCAATATGTGGCTTCATCTGCCTCCGCGTGGTTCTTCAGTGGTTTTCAAACACTAAGAGATGACAAAGGGGAAATTGCCTCTTGCAAACTGATTTTGTCTTTTTCTGCTTTTCTTTCAAGCACAGGCTTGCAGTCCTTGACAAAAGTCCTGCCTACTGTCCCCCTCAAAGAAGAGGTGGGGAAATTCTTCCACAGGTAGAACTTGAGGGTTTCTGGTGGCTGTGGTGGCTCACACTTGGCCGCACAGCTCCAGCTATGTCTGAGACAGTCACACATTTGAGTCTGGGATTTCCTGCTCTCCGTTGCAGGTATCACGAAGTGGGGCACCTTTCTGCTGTCCCTGGTGTGTCCCAGGCTCCAAGTGGTACAGGAACACCTGGAAGGGTGCTGGAGAGGCACTCTTCATCAGGGACTGTAGCAATAGGACAAGGGGGAATGGATTTAAACTGAAACAGGGGAAGTTCAGGTTAGATATAAGGAAGAAGTTCTTCACTGTGAGTGTGGTGAGGCCCTGGCACAGGTTGCCAGGAGAAGCTGTGGCTGCCCCATCCCTGGCAGTGTTCAAGGCCAGGCTGGACTGGGCCCTGAGCAACCTGGTCTAGTATGAGGTGTCCCTGCCTGTGACAGGGGGTTGGAACTAGATGATCTTAAGGTCCTCTCCAATCCAAACCATCTTGCTTGTGCCTCACAGTGTTGTCCCTGACTTTGCACTTGTACCCACATAGTGACTGGCACCCCATGTCCGTGCTGCCTGCCCGGGATTGCTGGTTGGAGCGTGAGCCTTTATCATGGCTATGCCTCCCGGTGACCACAGTGCTGTGTGGAGGCTCTCCATCTGCCTGGGCACTGGTGGCAGCAGACCATGCTGGGTTGCATCACATCGCTCTTGCTCCGTGTCTGCCCGGTGGCCTTATCTGACATGTGGCCTTGGTGTTGTCACCGCTCCACCCAGCACCTGCCAGTTCCTTGCTGGCCAGTTCCTTGCTGTTATCGGCTGCATTTCCTGGATTTTACAGCTGTCCTCAGCCTCACAGCTTGCTGCACTCGCACCAGTGTTTTAACTTCTGTTCTGCTGCTCCTCCTAGGGCTTTTGCGTAGCAGCAAACACCCACAAACACCCAAGTACCTCAGGAGCAGAGTACTGCCAAGCTCCGAGTCCACCGTCCTGCTGCACAAGGGAGCAAGTCAGAAAGAGGAGGGCAAATACCTCACTCATTTTCATCCTTAGCTCCCTCCCTGCCTCCAGATATTCTTTTACAGAGATGATGGTAGTCTCTGTTCTGCCTCTCTGCTCACCCTGAGGTCTCACCACAAGTACAAGGGAGGAAGACTGAACTGTTCCTTTGAATGCAACAAAAACCCCACAGAGATGCAGTGACCAGAGGTTTTCCTTTGGATATAGAAGGGGAAAACCCCATCACACGCGAGGTTGTCACCCTGTGTAACCAGGGCAGGGAGTGGCTATCGCCACTTCCCAGCAGTGTCGCAGGAATTTCTGGGTCCGCACCACACCTTTGGCTGCCTCCTTCCTCTATTTATTGCTGTGGGTAAATAGTCCCACGTGACAGGCAATGAGTAACGCTCATTATTCCATTGATGATTCAGAAATTTGCCACTGACACCACTGCACGCTGCGAGAGTGCAAGACAGGGTGAGTACACATGTGAGTCCTTCTGACTGCTGACCACCACAGGGTCAGTCAGGGCCAAGGTGGCATCAGTCTGGACAAGAGCAAAGCTTCCCACCAAGCCAGGCTGTGTGCTGGACCTCAGAGGCGCAGCAGGCTAGGAGATCATCCACCGCACCCCTTTCCCATGTGCTCTCACGTAAGGGATGTGTGTCCAAACCCTCAGTGCAGCAGATAGTACAGCAGAAAACCGCGGATTTACATTTTCTCTAGTGAATGCTCAGCATGGGTAAACCAAGCCACTGTGCTAGCATAAGAGAGGGGATGAGGCTGTGCTGCCTGGGCTGGGTGAGCAGAATCCTGAGCTAGGTGGGCTGTGACTGCTGCGTACTGTGCTCTCTTACTCCGAGCAGACAACAGTTAACGTGGATGCTGGCAGCAGGGGTACATGTATGGCTGTCCCAAGCATGCCAGTGTTCGCTCTTGCTTATCTGAGAACTTGCACTCACTGTAAATTACAAAAAAGTAAAGAAAAAGATCATATTTTGGAGCCTTTTTCTCCCTGGAGTTTGTTTCTGGTGAACAAACCTATCCTGGTTTGTTCATCCTTAGTTTTTTATACCTTCTGAGAACAGTGTTGCTAATTCCATCTTATGTAGGATTGAATGCTGTCATCATCCTACATTTAGCACCATGCTGGAGGAAAAGAGGTAGCACGTATGCCAGCTCTACCCTTCTGAATGACAGCTGCTCTTGACAAGTATTTGTGGAGGAGGTCTCTTGGCTTCTGCAGGAAAGGCCTGGTCTTCCCAGTCTGCCAGTTGCTAAAGCCCCCGCAGCTACCCTGGGATGAACCAATGTAAAGAGGGATGCAGTCTAAGAGAACCAGAGAAGTATTTTTATTTATCCATGCGTTGGGGAGATGTTGTTCTGTGATACTGCATTTGCATGGATCATTGGCAGCAGGGTCACCCAATTTTCCACGTTGCTGTTGGTAACGTTCACACTTGTCTCCAGTTTCTTCTATGCATCTGGGGCTGCAGCATCCTTCTGAAGCAAACGGAAGGAATGAAATGCTCTCTGGTGCACTGTTTATACAGTGACTGCAGACACACACACTGCTAAGTGCTCTGCCTTTAGCTAAATTGCTAGAGAAATGGGTCTTACATATAGATACTAAAAGCAGAACTGCGTATCCTTGAAATTGCCTGCTACTTCTGAGTTCAGAGCCCACCTACTGTGAGGTATCATTTTTAACAAATGACCTATTAGCTGCGTGGATATGTACAAATTAACACCAGGAGGGAGCCATGACAAATACCATTGAACACTGAAACCCATCCTCTTTCTTCCAGCACATTTCTGCAGTTTCTGGTTTCTATTCCTCTTAAAAGTTGCAGAGTGAACTTTGCAGTTTGCAGAGCAAAGTTCTCCCTGAAACATCTTATTTGTGTTGAGACAGAAATAGCCTCAGATAACTCACACCTTTGCTTTATCTTTTACTCTCACACTATGGCTATACTGGCCGATCAGAGCAGAGTCAGGCAGCTTGCCAACAGCTTGCTTTTGAGTAGCCAGTGCTAACGCAGAGTTTCTCCTCCATGAAGCTGCCAGACAAAAAGAACTGAACAGCAGCACCAAAACACACCTTTGTGTGTAACCTTCATCCCAGATTCTATTCTGGAAAATACACTGTCCAAAGACCCAGACAGGTCCCAGCACCTCTGGACAGATGCTATTCTTGCTGCTGTTTGTCCCAGGAGGCAAAGCAGTGCATAAGGAAGAAATGCACTGCTGATAATGACAAGAACAAAGTCTGGGCATGCTTGTAATGGGTTTATCTTTAAATTGCTGTAACACACGATTTGGGCTGTATGTTATAAGAATTACTTCCCTGCCAAGGTGAGCACACAAAATGGGGCCTGAGACATAGCTTAGTACATCCACTTAAAAAGATACAGACACGCATTCGTCACAGGATTGGCTACAATTGAAAGGAAAGGGGGAGTCAGCCCCATAGGGCTGGTAAGGAGGTCCAAGATCATGCACGTTTCCCGTCACAAGTGTAGGAAACCCTCGGTCTCCAGCAAGCAGGTTAGCAGGTGCTGATCTATGTCACTTCAGGGCTGCTTGGCATCCTGTTGCACTGCGCAAAACCACCCCACAGAACCAACCCACTGTTGGCAGGAGAAATTAAAGAGGAGCTGTGCAAAAAGGCTTCCAGGTCTGTCAGATGATGTCAAGTGTGAGACTTGCACTTTTCCAAGCTGGACCAGTTTCAAGCCTTTATTTCACATAGTAAGCACTGCAAATTGTAGACAAAGTTTGTTGTATGGTCTCTCGTGATACTTTTTTCCACAGAGACAGTGCTGTCCCTTACTTGACTTTTCAGTGCTTTGGCAGAAGAGCTCTGCAGCCCACACAGGCAAGCGGTGGCTTTACAGAGACAGATCCTGAGAGCAGGGGGCCATGCTGGGACGTGTGGCAGGGTGATCTGCAGGCAGCATGCGGCTATGCCCTTGCCTCTGGCCTCTGCCTTGTGGAAGTGCCCTGCTCCACACTGCAGCCACTACAGCACGGGGAAAAAAAGCCCAGAGGAATGTGGCTGCATGGTGCGGCACTACGCTCCAGTGATGCTCACCCGTCCACCTGCTCAGCGTGTCCCAGAGCGGGGGAGAGACAGGGCAGAGGGATTAGGACACCCGAAATATACCTGTGGTTCTGCGTGCCTTAAAGGGAGCAGTGAACTCCAGAGGGTCCTCCCATCTCATGCCAGGAAGAGGGAGCATCTGATGATCTCAGATCTGATGATCTGAGCGTCCTGCTGGCACGCCTGGAAGCAGCTTTTCCACTAGGGCAGCCGCACGGAATTTACTCGAGAGCGTAGCTGCGCAGCACCACACGCAGGCTGGAGCCCAGAGTGGGCTCGGTCCGTCACCGTCGCACACAGGCAGTCTGTCACCACCACTGCGGGTGCAGGGAGCCAGCAGAGGGCACTTGTGAACGCAGGCACCCCACACACACAGGCGCAGGGTGCAGGACCCCACGGCCCCCCACCCCTGCCCACCAGCCCTCTTCATCTGGCCCTGTCCCACGTCCCCACTTTGCCTTCCTGTCTCTCATCGTGCCTGGTTCCTGCACACGCCTCGCTCGTGGCAGGCACCGCTTTCATGCTGCGGGGATGTGCGCTCCATGTTCTTCGCTCCCGTGAGCAGCCCAGGGCTGTGGGCTTCACCCCAGTGCAGTCCCGGGCTGGACACACGTGCGGGGCTTGCTGCTGACCCCAGGGATGCTCAGGGCTGCCGCGACCACACTGAAGGTGGGGTAACAAGCCCAAACTGACACTTTCCCTGGAGAAGCCAACATCTTGCATACTGAGCTTGGGGTACGCTGGTAAGATAGCTGCTGGGGAGGCTGTGCTTCTCTGTGCCCTCCCTGGCCAGAGAAGGGCTTGTGAGGCTTTGACGCATTGATACTCAGAACAGCTAGACCAGTTCCTGCACCTCTATTGCCCCAGCCACCATGTTTTGCTGTGGGACAGGGCATTTCCATGTGGATACACCCCTGCAGTGCTGGTGGTGACCGCATACTGCTCTTCAGCAGAGAAGTGGTTGCCCCATGGCAGCAATTGGCTAAGACACTGACCTCAACGTGGACCTAGAAAGCCAAATCACACTGAAACAAATCCTTCCTTGATCTGCAGGATTCGTAAACCCCTGTTTGGCACATATTCACATCCTTTCCCAGATTCTGCCATACTCCTTGAGAACTTTGCTTTTCTTTCAAAAGAAGGGCTTACAACTTCCCTCTTCCCCCTCATACTTTGAAGCCTAGCTACAAATGTCTCGCTACATTACCAGCAAACTTGCACTCTGATGCACCCTGATGGCTTGTTTCAGCAAGTATTTGGGATGTTTACGATCTCTTCCAACTGCCAAGTTTGATTAAAATCAGACTTACAAGTCATTAGGCATGGTGGATAGGCAGATGTATTCATGTGCAGCAACGCAGTATAGTCAAGCAGCAGTTTCTTACAGGGAGAAAAAAGGGTAAAAACTAGCTTCACAAAAAGAACATCACCGCCACAATGAAGCCAGGGAGCTAAAGATGATTCAGGTATGACTGGAGAAGTGAGATCTCCAAGGACTCTTCAGAGGTTGGGCTAGGTGATTGCAATGGTGAAAAGATGGAGAGGGCCGATATGCAGCGTGCGCAGTTGGACTTTGCCCAAGGATGTGCACGTATTCCTGTTTCCTTTAAGGTCTATATTCACAGGTTCAGTAGAACATCTTACTTCTGTAACAAAGAAAAGGTGTGCAGCTACACAGTTAGATTTAGGTACCTATATTTACCCATACATACACGCTGCATGCCTGTGTGTGTCGAGTTCAAACAATTGATCCCTGGCTGCAACAGAGCCTTCTTTCATCACAAAGACCCGCTCTACTTCCAGGTTCGAGTCAAGTAGGAGCAAGATAGTGGTCCTGTGGGAAAAATGGCAATATTTTCATACCACTCACACAAAACATAGAAGGCATTCACGGCAGGGTGCTACAATGGACCTGTGGAAAAATGTGTTAGACACTTCCCATCCCTCTGGTGTTTGTGTGAACACTGTGTTGCAACTTCTTTTGCTATTGCTACCTAAACTTAATAAGCGATGTACATGGCAGTGTCACAGGAAATCTACCTTGAGTCACTGTTGAGGTATGACTCTCAGTGCCCTACAGGGAACTTTCCCTAAAAAAAAGGGAAAGAGATTTTATTAGTGCAAGTCCAGGTATTTGCTGGCAGCACTGAACTGTGGGAGCTGTGGACTGATTTGCGAGTTCTGAGGAATGGATTATCTGCTGAGAGCCACATTGCTGGGTTGCCTCCTGCTAACTGATCCATAAAGGATGTCTGGAGAGCCTGGATGCTTAAAGCTGGGTTTGCTCATTGAAGTAGGCAATTTATGAGCTGGTCATTAGCTGAGTGTTGACTGAGAGTATCAGCAGTAATGGCATTAGTGTCATTGACACCAGCATTGTCGTTGTGATGCTTACAACATCAGGTTTAACAGAAACAGAAGGTGATTTTTTTACTTACTTGACCTTGCAGAAGGTGTCAGAACGAACTGAGAAATGTGCAAATTAACAGAAAGGAGGAAGCAGATGTTTCTGCTCATGTGCCTTGACTGCAGGATAATTATTTCTCCTTGAGCTTTCTCACGGCAGAAGTGATGCCCGTCTTCCAAAGAAGGTTTTGGAAGGTTAGTGAGAGCAACTTAGGAAGGGTAAAGAGACAATGAGACCTGAAGTCAAACCCTTGTCCTGCCAGAAACAGGAAACTCCTTTGTCCCAGGGCAAGGTAGATTTGTCCAGATTCACAGGACAAAGATCATGGAACACTTTAGCTTTTAAAGATGAGTGCAGACTCTCCTACTGATGGCAACATCCATACTTCCTGGGCATTTTCTTCCTGCTTCTGCTCTCTTACCACAAACCAAGACTGTGACTTGTTGGTTGTCGCCACAGCCAGTAACAAAAAAAGCATGTGCGCTTGCTTGTGTGCAGCATTGAACAGCTATAGTCCATGGGACCAGATGGCAAAACATCAATCTGGTGAAGTCCAGCCAGTCCAAACCTCAATACAAATCAAGAGAAACCTGTGCAGAAGATTGCCAGTCTTGAGACTAAGAAACAGCAGTGTTGCCAGAGGTCAAAGAATGGGACACACTATGCTTCTTCAAAGACCACAGACGGCATATTAGCCTGGAAGAGTATTCATGAGCAGTCACTGAATGAGCAGTGAAGGAGCATCCAAACTCCTGGATGGGAGCCCAGTTCCGCAGACCAGCACTTTGGCGGCCCACCAAGCAGCACTGGAGGCCACTGAGATCAGTGGACCACAAGGGCTGAGGGCATTGGGAGTAGCTCTGTGTGTGTGTTGGGAAGTAGTTTTAACCAATGAGAAGAGGGTAGATTCAATTCCCCTTTCAGAGACTTGCTTTCATGAGACCAAGTAAACAGTAACATTAAATAGTAGTGTTAAGGACTACTGGCAGGAGTCCTTATTTATTGCACTTGAAAACCACTTGAGTGTCACCGAGTGTCCCTGAAGCACTCTGAGGCCCATGGGGCTCACTCACCAGGTAGATGCAAGGCTGCCAGACCAGCAGGATTTTGCCTCATCAGCTGCCAGCCTCACCCCGTGACTCACTGATGCCCACTGACTCCTCTCCAGCCAGCCATGAGCAAGGTGCCTGCAAGCACTCAGGGGAACACCAGGGTTAGTACTGGACTCCTGGCTATCACTTCACACGTGAGGGCAATGCTAAACCCTCTCAACACTGCTGCTGCTGGCTGAGACAGGGTGCCAGGGAGGCTCCAAGGACACCTTCTTTCCAGGCTGGTGAGCTCACCACTCATAAGAGATGCATATAACTTAGAAGGATGTTGGATGGTGCCCAGGCCTGCTTCCCCAGACACTTCTAGTGGCTTGGTGAAGGACACGAGGAAACTCCTTCCTCAGGAATGTGGGACAGCTCTCTGACAGGGCACCAGAGAGGTGGAGATCCTCATGCTGGGCAGCATTCAAGGCTCAGCAGGACAAAACCACAGCTGGCTTTACCTGCTGTTGGCAATAGTCCTTCTCCAAGCAGGACATTTGGAAGGAGACCTCCAGAAGGCCCTCCTGCCGGCACTGCTGGGGTCCTGTGATTTATCCAGCAAGAAGGTGGTCCTGCCCTTTTTCATTTGGCAGAAAACACATTGAAACAAGGCCCACTGAGCTGACAGGAAACTACAGTTTACACTTAGTTGTGCCAAGTGAAGACTACCTGCAACTCTCCAAGGGGCAGGAATCCAAAGACAGCCGGCGCTATCCCGCAGCAGCTCCCAGGTGCCTCTTACGCCCTCTGCTATAGCCCAGAGGTTTCGCATGCCGCTGGTGACCTGCACGAACCCGCAGCCAGCGTTACCGCACGGTATTACCGGGAACCGTGCTGGAGAGCCAGCTAAAAGAGAGCGGTGCGCTCCCAGGGGACAGCGCTGGCAGAAGCAGGCGGGGGGACTGCGACGGGGATGCCG
>NW_009910526.1:0-717 GCF_000696875.1 Nestor notabilis
TATTGCTCTGAGCTGCCTGCATGCAGCACAATGGGGACATCTCAGCCCAAAACCCTGGCCCGCAGAGGATTAGGGGGATAAAAGAGGAGAGTGGGGATTTAAAGGTGAAGGACAGAGCACAGGAAGTCCTGCAGAGCTTTTCTAGAGCTGCTGAAGTAGGACTTCAGGGCTTGGCCCCCGGTATGAATGCAGCCTGCTGGATTTGAGGATAAAAGAAAGGCAAAGACTCAGTAAGAGACAGATTAGCATTTAGTTCCGCTTCTCAAGTGATATTCCTGTGGGATACTGGGCAGCAGAACAGGGGGGGGCTTTACATCCTTCCAGCAGACATCCTGTCCTGCCGTGCGGAGCAGCACAAATACCTCTTTAACCTCCCTGCAGCCCATACTGAGGCCCGCTGAGAGGCCAGCTGAGAACACAGACAATGTTGGACACTGGGGTTTGCTGCATGTCCAGGAGATGAGATTCAGACAGGAGGGATTTCTGAAAGAGTTTTCTTTCCAGAAAGGTACAACTTCTGGTTTAGTCTCTCGTGATTAAGAGCTGGTTTTCATCGGAAACATTTTTAGTTAAAATATATTGCCTTGAATAGCACTTCTCACCCTGTTCTGCATCTGCCAGTCCTTGCTGGTAAGTCATTCAAAGGCTCACCTTAGTGTGTCAGGTCCTTCTTCTTGTCTGCAAGTTTCACTAAACGTACCTACTTTGAATGGCCTA
>NW_009910526.1:778-1845 GCF_000696875.1 Nestor notabilis
CAGACATAAACCTCTTCTCTTGTTCCTTCTTATGTTTGCTTTCTGCTGGGTGCTTGAAAGATGAGAAGCATCAAACCAGAAGATTATGTAGATTGAGCAGATTTCTCCATTAAAGCAGACTGCTCACGGCTTTGTACAGTCAAGCTTTGAACATCTTTGGGATGAAGTCCCCACAGCCAGACTGGGCTCCTGTTCCAGTGTCTGAGCATCCTCAGACTTAAAATACTCTTTGTAACGTCTAATCAGTGCTTCCTGCACTGTAACTATGTTCTGTTGCCTTGTAGCCAAACTCCATGCACCTTCCAGGGGAATCAGGGCTGTCTTCCCTACATCTTCCCACTGGAGTTGGATCAGGAATAACTTATATCTCCCCCTTTTGCCTTCTCTTTCTAAGACTAAACAAGCACCATTCTTGCAACCTTTCTTCCCAAAATATATGCTCCTGCCCTCTCATCGTCTCGGTTCCTCCACTGGACTTGCACAGTGTGTCAATGCCTTTCTTCAGGAAGCCCAAAGCTGCAATAGCCAAGCAGGTATCCAAAGATCACCAAGAAACTTTAGTTCTTCTTCTCTGGTCTTCTATGTGCCTCAGGCAGCAGAACCTTTGCCAGATATTCAGGACTGAGCTGACCAATTTTGTCTTGACTAAATTGGCAATACCAAAGAAGTACACAGTCAGGTTTGAAGAGGAGAGGGTAAGGACTGCACCACTTCCATTGGGTAACTAACCCAGCACTTAAAAGCATACTAAAGCTGATGCCTTATTTCTAATTGTTTTTCTCCACAAGAAAGAAGTGGTCTGAAGAGCACAAAAGATTCTCCACATGAAGGCTTTCAAAAGAAATTATTTTCTCCCTTTGTGTTCTCCAGCACAGAATTTGTTTTTTCATTGACATACAGCTTTATTCTGAAACCAGACTGACTGAGAGTCATTCTGCAGCTTTTCATGTATCCTTCTGTTCAACCCACCATGAATAAACTACTCTCTGTTGGTGGAAACCAGCTGAGTTCTTAAACACAAGCTGGATTTGTTCCTTCTTGCAGCTTTAGTCCAGATTCTCATCTAT
>NW_009910526.1:2305-2939 GCF_000696875.1 Nestor notabilis
GGTATTTTCTTTCCCCCAGTCTAAAGGGCAGATGACGAGCCTAATCCTGGTGTCAAGGCTCCCCCTGCAGTCACTGCAGAAAGATGGACACGTAGAGGGAGCAAATCTGGCCATACAAAAGTTTTGTACGGAGGAGTGACTCTTCAGAAGGAGCCGAGCCTCTCCCCAGAGAGCATAGGACAGTCCAGACACATAACTGTAGACAGAAGTGTAATTCCTGGGGAGTGTAACCTCTTCCTCACATTCAGCTGCATGAAACAAACCCAACACAAGCAAATGGAGAACTCTGGTTGGTTTTGTTCCCATAATGAGGGATTACTTCTCCATATTTTCCTCTCATTGCTTTGAATTAAATATCCATCACCCTCCCATCCATAGTCTACCCTCTCTTTCCAGAGGCCGAAGTCTTTGCAGCTCAGTTCATTAGGACATCTGTGGCACAGAGTCAAAGTAATTTCTCAGACTTTCCTCATTTGCACACGTCCATCAGTCTTTCTGACAGAAATGATTGCAAAGAGCATCAATGCCTTTGCCTTGTCTGAGTATTTCCATACAACCATCACAGCTGATTCCAGGGGAGAATGTGCAAGGAAAGAAGGAAGTAAGCAAGGAAGGAATAGCACAAAAGAAATTA
>NW_009910527.1:0-12868 GCF_000696875.1 Nestor notabilis
CGCCGCCCGCGGGGCTTCCAGGCCCCCTCTGAATCTTCTTCGGGGGAGCAAAGGGGGCTCCTAGCGGGCGGATGAGCTCTTTCACTTCAGTACTGTGCGTCACATCTCTTTCTTTCGCTTCCTCTTCTCTCCACGCTGTCAGTTTCCCAAGTAGCTGTCAAAAAGCATCACAGAATTACAGTCATTAGGGTTGGAAGAGACCTCTGGAGATCACCTAGTCCAACCACTTGCCAAGGCACCGCCACCTAGAACAGGTTACACAGGAATGTGTCCAGGCAGGTTTTGAATGTCTCCAGAGAGGAAGACTCCACAACCCCCTTGTGCAGCCAGTGCTCTGTGACCCTCAACATAAAGTTCTAACTCATGTTGAGGTAAATCTTCTTGTGTTTTAGTTTATGGCCATTACTCATTGTCCTGTTGCTGGGCATCACTGAAAAGAGCCTGGCACCATCCTGCTGGCCCCTGCCTTCAAGATATTGATATGCATTAGTGAGATCTCATCTCAATCTTCTCTAGACTAAACAGGCCCATCTCCCACAGTCTTTCCTTGTAAGAAAGATGCTCCAAACCTCTGATCATCCTTGTGGTCCTCTGCAAAAAATGAGGAGCCCAGAATTGGACACAGAACTCCAGATGTGGCCTCACCAGTGTCCAAATGTGGCCTCACCAGTGTAGAGTAGACCTCCTGGCCACACTTCTCTCAGTGCACCCCGGGATACTACTAGCACACTGGCTCATAGTCAACTTACCATCTACCAATACTCCCAGGTCCTTCTTAGCTGAAATGCCCTCTAGTAGCTCTAGTTTGGAAAAGGATTTAGGGTGACCTGCATTGCAGAAAAGGTTTGCATTCATACCTGGAAGTGGTGACATCCTCCAGTTTGGAAGGGAGAAGGTCCACTGAGAAAACTGCTCCTCCTCATCTTTGAAGCTTTCCTGGCAGTGGGAATCCTGGTTTCAATATGACCGGCTCTCTGCCATCCAGGGGTTTGGGAAGACACAGAGACAAACCTCCAATGATGCTACTGCCTCCAGATCCCATCTGACTCCTGGTGCTCCTGGACAGGCTTCGCAGCTCTGCTGCACAGGAGCTGGGGTGCCAGCGCAGCTCCAATCACATGCTGGCAGTGCATCCAGGGTGCCAACACGATGTGCTCAAGCGTAGAGTCCTGCTGGGCTTATGCTAGCAGAGACAGCTCCAGTGCCTTATCACTGGGCTAACACATCAATTTTTGATAAAGACGTAAGTGCCTGCAAGGCTTTCAGATTCCACTGTAGTTTTTGTAAAAGTTTTTGAGAAGCTCAGGAAGCTGAGTTTTACTAAAAACCCCACCTGACAGCTGAGTTTCATTTGCATTACATTTAGGTCTGCTTAGCCCTGAAAGCACTCTCCTAGGACATGAAAGGAGGGAAACTAAGTGAACCAGAAAAGAAGAAAGATATTTATCAGAGGTTGCACTGTGGGAATAGGGATTTTGGTATCTCAGTCAAATCTGTCGCTTAACTTAGTATTTCTGTTCAGCAGAAAACAACAGAAAGCACATTACCACACACACCAGCTCTGCCATCTTTTCAGCATGTAACCATGAGAAAAGTCAAGTCTGTTTGTCCCTCAGGCAACTTGTTGAAGAAGAAAAGGAATGTTTAAAAAAACCCCAAAAACTATCTTTTGGCTGTGCTATTAACATTTAAAGAGATTGCGTGAAGCATATGATGGAGTAAAGCATCACGCAGGTATTCTTTGATGCAACTCTCAAAGATTCACCAAGCCATTACTTCAACAAGTGCAAAAAAGCTTCAGGAGAGCAGAATTAAACTTGACAGCATGATGCATATTTTCCATGGTGGATGGCAGTTGCGTTCTTGAACACTCAGGGGTTATAGCAGGGCTTTTTTTCTCCTTGTTTCAGTTGTGTTTCATACGATGTTAGGGTAGCAACACAAGAATGACTTAGCAAGATAACCACATGCTCAATGAAGTTCAGCAGCTTGTTTCATTAACTATTAAAGAGATGCCTAAAAATGCTTCTAAAAATTTGATACTGTTTGGCATGACTTTTTTTTACACAACAATTAAATGAGACTGTCCCTCATAGCTGCGGATGAAGTTGCATGTCAAAACCTGACCTACCTTTTTTGAATCTGACATTAAAAACATAAAATTCAAAAAATTTTAAAAATAACAGAACAAGAGAGGGACCAAAGGCAACTTTCAGCTGTTAAACAGACTTGCACAAAAAGCTACTGTGAAAACCAAGACTGATCTCCCCATGAAAATACACTGTATTTTCAAAAGTCAAGTGCTCAGGTCTCTTCACTGCCATGTGCATTAGAAGGAGTATTTGTAATGTGTTGTAAAGCCAACAAGCTTGGTTAAGCTGAGGTGTGTGGTCTTTCAAAGTGTATTCCCAGGGTATAACCTCCCTCCTCAAGAAACCCATTTATCACTGTGATGGTTTCACCTCATTTGAAGCCAAGTTATTGTCACCCTTAAAATAATGTACCTTGACGGGAAAAATGAAATTCATGTGAAAAGTTATACAGTCATCACACTCTGGAGTCAAAATATAGACTAACATATCAAAACATAAAGCAGATGAAAACTTTTTCCATGTATATATTGTAGGTGGTATTGCTTGTACCACAGCCTTTTCCCCCCCACCCTTTTGTTTTCCTTTTTTTATTTGCTTTTTTTTATTCTTTTTATTTTTTTTTAACTAGATGTAAATATTTAGATCATGTGCATATGGAATAATGCCTGGCCTGTGGTTCAGTGTCTTTAAAGGGAGGCCTACATGTTTCATAGCTGCATGGCATGGCAGCCAAGGCTTTTAAAATGTTAAGCTAGGCTGAGAAACATGCACGTGTATTTAATACGGAGTAACTGTTTAAATGATTGGTGATCCCCTAGCGCATGGTTATATTTCAGGTGTTGTGAGTGTGCTAAATCTTGTCCTGTCCTATTCTGCAACTGATGTTTGCACTCTAGAGTCTCTTAAATCTTTCTCTTTGACCCTCCATCCTCAAAAGCCATCAGGTAACCAGGGTGGACTATGCTAAATGAAGCCCCAAGTGGAAACAATTCCAAGTTAAACCACAGTGTCTCTAAGCAGCTCAGTCCTCAGATCCATATTTTCAAATCAGTTCACCGTACACAGCGTGCTCTGAAGGGGTTGTGCAGGAGCACTCTGTGTCAAGTGCCATCACTGCAGGCTCTTCCTTACTCAAGTCCCAGGCTCTTTCTGGGCTCCTGCTTTTTGACTTTTTTTCTGCATATGTGTGTTTTTGCTGTCACCCTTTAGCCCCAGAATTCAGAGAATTTATTTTGAAGGCTTTCGGGTTTGTTGGAATTTTCTTAGTTGTCTGTGAACTCCTGCATTAATTCTTATTTACTAAACAACTAAAATATTTATGTCCTTACACAACTATTTTCACCTTTACTGTATTTCAAAACATTCTTGAGGTTCATCTGACTTTTCCGTGAATATGCCATGAGACATTTTCAGTGAGGCTGTACCTGTCAGGGTATTTCCTAATCTCTGCATAACTTCTGTGTTTCCCCTCACTGCAGTCTGTATTTTCAACTTAAACACAATACTTTAAATCTGTATTTAGGCTCCCAGTTAAGCAGCCTGAATATTATAACCTTGTAGATCTTAGGGAAGTCAGAAATAAAATCTGGCCACATTTAGGGCTCTAGAAACAAAGCTAGGATAGAGTATGAAAGTATCAGGTGATATCAATATGAGAGATGAGATACACAGAAACAAAAAGACTTGGATGAAAAAAAGAAGGCAAAACCCCAAACTTTTGCATAAGAATGTTTCTCCTGCCTTCCTTACCACATTATGTCTGTTTTGAATGTCTTTATCTTACTCAGTCTGTTTTACCAAATTGTCAAGCATAAGGAAAAGCAGCTTGGTTTTTGTTGGGGGGGTTTGGGGTTTTTTGCTTTTTTTTTTCTATTTGGATACTAACACAATCAGAAAAAATAGTTATGCAAGGGATGCAATGGGAGGTGTTTTGTATAGGGGCTGTCTCAAAAGCCAGACCACCCTTCTTTGCCTAAGGTTCAGGAAGAAAGAAAACTTTTATGCAAATCCTGTTTGTAAGAATATGCAATTTTGACAGAAACTGTTTGTTTTACTGGCATTTCATTCTGAAGCAAACAGCACTTCTGACAATTTCAAAACATGCCTTGAGGCTATATTCACAATTTAATATTTCAATTTTTATTCTGAAGTAACTTTTTATGTACTTTTTTCTTAGTTTACCTCATACTCATATAACATATGATCAAAATCCAGCCCACACAAACCATAAGAAAATTAAATGTTTCCATTTTGTCAAATGAAGAACCATCAATTCAAAACAAGGAGACATTTGGGAAGCCTGGTCTCTGGAAAAAGTTAAATGTTCCAGGTTTTGTGCCAGTTTAATACACAGCTAAATGTCAAATCCCTTCGCAAAACAAAATTCTGTTTCTACGCAACAAAATCAAGTAACTGGAGATTACAAAAACATGAGGCCTGGTTATTAGAGGAACCACACTGCTCTAAACGCTGAGCTTAACATTGATAAAGGAATCTGTTTTCAAAACTGAGTACTACTCATATTCAAATGACCATTCTAAACTGCATAACTACATTTTTTCTTCCTCCTTTTCTCGAATAGCTCCTCCAGCAGCTTCTCAGACATGCACTAAATTTCTGAAATCATTAAGGGAAAAGTCCAACAGAGAATTTTTAAGGTAGCTCATTTACCATGCAATCAATTCTGATTTATTTCCATGTAACAGTAAGTATAATGATCAAGACATAGACATACTATCCTAATCATAAAATTCTGTTACAAATTTCCAGCTGCCTCTCACATCTGATTTTCTGTCACCGAGCCTTGGGTGACATAGTTTAGTGTGTGGTGTCCCTGCTCATGGCAGGGGGGTTGGAACTAGATGATCTTAAGGTTCTTTCCAACCCTAACTGTTCTATGATTCTATGATACTATGATGTCTGTGATGGTGTGCTCACCTCCATCCCCAACCGGAATTTTATTTATCATAACTCTGCTTAAGCAATAACAACCATTTTTGACCCTAATGTATGGGTCTGGTCCTGATGGCTGCATCCCACACAAAGGGATCTTGGTGACTCACAGCATGATAAACTTTGAAGTCTTAGCTAAGTGATATAAGAGATTGATTGTGCACATACAACACCTGAGACATATACCATGGACCAGGTCTGGGACTAAGTCTGGATCCAGCCATACCTAAACTCCCCTCTAAGAAGAAGTTTAGAACACAAGAAGGTCCTTTCTGAACCTCGTGAACCTCCACGGGAGGGTCTCCCTGACAGTTTTGTCTGATCCTGTCTTCTATACAGTAAATAATCAAGTGTACCTTGCCATCAAATCTTGTTAAACCACTGTCTCATTTGCTAACAGGTAAATTACTATTTTACATCAACAAACATGTTATTGCTTCTGTCTTAGGAGTAAAGTGCATCACTCCATCTGTGACCATGTCTACTTGCAAACGGTTCTGCTATTTACTGAGGCAATTCAAAGTGTTCCTGAACTGTTAATCTACACAAAATTTAGTTACTGAAGACCTTGAAGCAGCTGCAACAAGAAACCTTAGGTGTGTCTCAAAACCTCTGAACCTTACAAAGGCTCTCACTAAACCTTGTGTTTCCTCAGCACTATACAAGTTAAATCCTTTTTCAGAAGCCTTTTATCTACCCCTGTATAGATTTCACCTGGAGCTATTTTCCTTTGCTAATCTCATTACTTAAGAGCAAGAGATAACTTAAAGCACTAAATATGCCAAAGGTGATTTCATACATTTGATTGGATAGCAAAAGTAGTACCAGCAGGCATAGAAATATTCAGCTCTGGAGGGTTGATGAAAACTCAGTAAGATGAAAATAGAATTGATAAGACAGAGGTTATTTGTATAATAGCTACTGACACTGATTTTTAATGTTAAGCCTACTCTGTAGGTCCTAAAAGTATGAACAGATGAACTACTGAGCATATAAGAAAGCTATCAGACAGGAAGGACTGCTTCTACCCTTGGGAAAGAGATGAACCAAACCTGGAATAAAAGGCAGGCACGGACAGAGGAGATTAACCACGCTATTAAATAAACAGAAAATAACAAGAGGACTGTTGACAAAAACAGTAGAAAGTATGTTCTGTAGTCACAGACTGCAAAACACTGATCAGGGAAAGGATTTGGTGATGACTGTTGACAGACACTTAGAAACAGCAACCTGATGTCTGGTAGCAGTTAGGAAAGCAAACAAAACATGGGGAAGTGTAAACAGAGGAACAGAGCACAGATCTCAGCAGATAACTGTGTGTCCTGGTACAAAGGGATGCTGTGACCACACCTGGAGCACTGCATGCTGCTTTGGGCATCCTGTAACAGGAACCTGAGCAAGCATAGGTACAAAAGAAGCGAACAAAAACATGAGCTTAAGAGCAGGCCTTTGCAACTGGGAACATCACTTCTATACAGGAAAAGCAACAGTAAAGAAAAGCTGCCTGGAAGAGAACATTTAGGGGAAAATACCAACTTGAATAGCTTAAAAATTGAGGGAAATTGAAGAGTACACAAGGCTATTCAGTGGAGGTGGCACAGTGATATCCAGGGATAATTTACAGGATGCATGCTGAAAATCCTGCAAATGCGTTTCTACGGAG
The DNA here is from genome assembly GCF_000696875.1 of Nestor notabilis. Lineage (NCBI taxonomy): Eukaryota > Metazoa > Chordata > Aves > Psittaciformes > Psittacidae > Nestor > Nestor notabilis. Next base: position 6,709 of record NW_009910527.1, read on the forward strand.
CTGCAGCTATTACTGTGGCTGGGAGCACAGCATAACTTACTGAGAGCATTTTGGCACTAGCGTGTGACTCATGGGTATGAAACTGTATGCCATGCCCATGGGGCCACAGTGTGTGCCACAGCTCGGGGGTGTAGTGCTCTGCTCTCACGGAGCAGATCTGTCCTTGCTGAGCCAGTTTGGATGCACTGCAGATAACTTTGTGCTGTTCAAAGCACTTCATGCGCTCTCCCTCAGCCACCCCCTGGTAGCTGCAGATTGGAGACTATAAATTTATGCATGTAATATTGAAATTGGAAAATTTCAGGGGGGAACTCTGCTTCCATACTGTTAAATGCTGGCTGTGCCTATATTAACAATGTGGTTTAGACCAGGAGAATTTTTTTTGAAGACAATCATGTAACATCCCCACTTACCACACATGGGTCACATTGTGGAGCAACCTCAGAGCACTCAAACTGAATTTTTTTTCAGATTAAATTAGACCTTGAGACTGATATCAAACCTCCAACTGCTCCAGGCTTTTGTTCCTGGGCTCAGAGCCTTTTCTCAAAGCTGAAGTAAATCTCCTGAAATGAGAACAGTATGGAGGTCAGGTCCTAAGCACCAACTGTTCTGCCAGCCAGATTTTCTCCTGCTGGGCTACAGTAGTTGCTAACGTAGACATAGCCTATCTCTATTTCTTAAAAATAGTTCCTCACAGCAATTCCTAAGAGCACTTTGGTGTTTTGCCGAGCAGTTTTATCTCCTGGAGTGGCCATAACTACAAAGTAGGCATTAAGGTCGAGCTACGAATGACATATTCATCCTATTAGAAAGGGACATTATGGAAAAATGATCATTGTCTTCATCATCTTCTGTCTTTTGAGGAAAAAATAAAAAGCACTAAGTGTGGACTGACAAAAATATCTAAGTACTGGGCATGCAGGTCGAAAGAAACTGATAAGCCACAGAGCTTCTTTCTCTCCCAAAAAGTTATTACTTTGTAAATATGAACCATGCACATGGTTTGGCTATTTGCCAGTTCCACTTGGGTGTGAAAAGCAGCCTTCATGGTTGAAAAGCTATTTATCTGAACCACAAATGGCCATGGCCATGTGAGAGTCATCTATTTAAGATCTGGCCCGAGTAGAACCAGACATGAAAGGCAAAAGAGCTGGTAGGGCTCTGTGTCACCCCTGAAGCTACTCTCATTTTCCAGTAGTCCCTCACAGACTTGCTGAGGAACCGCCTGAGACAAGCTCAACCCTTCAGCTGGCAGCTACTGTCTGCCTAACAAATATGATTGCTCAAATATATAATTTATTATGATGCACTTGCAAAAACTTCCTGTGCTTAAAACAGTTTATTATCAGCGGACTGTTAGAGAGATCCCAAAACTAATGAGAAAGGCAAAATGCCCTGGAGTGGACTGTATTCCTCCAAAGGAGCTTTAAGAGCAGGTTATTCAAGATCTCATTTGCCAGTTATAAATACTCTGAAGTGCAGAGTGGGAGTATCGACAGTGGAGAGCACATTAGGAGCTGAAGGTGCAGCTGTGTGGATATATTTCCCTTGACTTGTGTGGCATGGGGCTTAGAAAGTATAAAGGGTAGGAAGTGAGGTGGAACTGGAATTTAGAATGATCAGGGTCTCTCTGCACTGAGAGCACGGCAAAGAAACAGCTGAGTACATAAAACCTCATAAAGAAAACCAAAACAATGATATTCCCTATTGTGACTGTTTAGTCTTTCTGTAGAGACTCATGAGGTCTGGGCTATTATCTATTTTTAATATCACTTGACCTGAAAATTTATGCTACCATCTGGAGAATGTGAGGATTTCTGTGTTACAGACTTAATACTGTCAGGAAAGAAAGAGGGGGGTGCAGCAAGGGAGGTACATTACAAAAATGTTTAAACATTATTCAGCAAATGCCACTCATTTCTTTATGTTTTTCTAAAGAGAACTTAAACAAAAATATATATCCTAAATTGCAAAATGTAAAAATATGGGTTGAGATGTGAATTCATGTATATTATCTCAGATAATATTTGGTTTACTTTTCTTTCTATTTCAAGACTTTTGGTACCTTAGGAAATTAAGTTGACCTTTCAGAAGTCTGCTGCTACTTTGTCTTTTAAATAATGAATTAGAAATGCTAAATGAAAGAGGAAAGACAAAAGGCTATTTAAAACCTTTGTAACAGTCTTGTTATTTATTGCATTGATAATGCTTTGTTTCTGGAAGCATCTCTAAATAGAGAAATCATTTTTTAAATCATAAAACTTAAACATCAAAATATTTGTTCTCTTCATCTTCAAGCATTAAAATACTCATGCTTCAAAAACTTCTCTGAAAACCTGACAGCTAGAAAGCCAGTAATAATTGCAGTTACTGCAACATTAACAAAACAAACTATATCATTAGACATGAAAGAAAGTCACAAAACTAGCAGCTCTGTAAGGCAGTGAAGCAGAACCCCATGTCAGAGCAGGCTCAGAGAGGGAAGGAGAGGGGGATGCTGGACCTTGTCCACTGTAAGGACCACTCCCGGTCCAAGGGTCCCTTGTAGTGCCACTGGGCCATAAAGCCACATCTCCATCTCAACATGCAGGGTACTAATAGAGTGTGATGGGTGGCATAAGTGGTCCATGTTCACATTGCTTAGTGTAAAACCTTTCCAGTGCCCACTGGCCATGCCCTTGCTGCCCTGGGGTTCCTCTGGGTCCATGTATCCATAAACATACTTACCTGACTTTTTGACAGGATGGGTCCCATTTCAGTGCATGTGAAATAATGTGAGGGTCAGGCTGCAGCCCACTAACGTGATGCTTTGACATAAAACTGGAGGTATATTCCATAGGCCGTGAAGAATGAGGCTTTTTAGGGTATGTAGCCTGCTGGCATAACATTGAAAAATACATGAAAAATATGTGATGAAGGAAAACTAATCCTCATGCAATCTTGTCGGTACTGCTGGCTGGGATGGATTCCTAAGACAAACTATCTCCTGAATCATGCTGAGGATTTTCCTTGGGGATGGCTCACTGGAGCACCCCAGGAAAGGCGTACAGGTAAAAAGTTAATTCTAACAGCAATACATTAGGACACAACAATAATGATTTTATATTTCTCTGTTTGATATTAATGAAAGACTGAGCTGAGCTTCCAGACAGGGAAAAGTGTATGATTTTAAAAATATGCATTTCTGCATGTTGGCTTTCATAATTGGTGAAACTGAAGAAAGGAGTGTAGACAAGCTCACCTCCAGAATCAAGTCTAAACCAAAATTAATTCAGCCTTTCTTGATGGAAATTAGAAGAGCAGAATGAATATCATGGCCAGGAGTCAGAGAAGTGTATTTGATTTTCTACAGTCAGGCTGTTTAAATGCTCCGCCAAGGACACACACACAAATCAGTAAGAATCAGCTTGATTTTTAGAGTTCCTGGTAGCACCCTGAAAAGTGTGGTAAAGTCACTGCAAGAGATGTATTTCATTACTTGTGGAAGTCAAAATTACATTTAAAGGTCTGGCATTTGAGGCTAATAATTGTAAGGCTGAATCACATTGTATTCTTCAAGACCAAACCTTAAACCATTCATTAAATTACCGTGTTAAAAGAGGGTACTGTACAGCTTTGAAAAACTGATTCAAGATACCAACAAAGTGGTCACTGGTCTTTGAAAAATCTCAACTGAAGTTCAGCTCATTACTTTCAATTCAATTTCCTCCCCAACTACCTACAAACAGGTAGGTTTAGAAGTTCCATTTTCTCTCTGTATAGGTTTTAATAGGCCACAAACTAATCAGAAGCTATACTGTTATTAATGGAGCCCCATGGGGTAAGTGAGAGGCATTTTGAAACCCAAAGTGTTCTCTTCCTTGGATCTCTTTCTCAGATTCTTCCCAACTGTGGCTGCTTCCTGCCCTGTCTACTGCTGTTAACCTTCAGCCACTCTTTCTTCACAGCAGCTGGTAGGGCTTAGGCGTACTTTCTCCCTTTTGTCATGCCCCTTTCACCTTATCTTTGCTGCAGCTCTAACTCTTACTCCCAGATTAAAGGGTGAGCGAGTAGTGGCAAAGTGCTGTGATTGAACAAGAGGCTGTACATTATGAAACTCTCCGCTGACACAATCAAACCATGCAAGTTAAACAGCTGATCCTCCTTATCTAAATAAATCTGCTAGCTGAGAGAATAAGATCTTACTTGTTTGCAGACATACAGTGCTCTGGAATACTAGCAAGTACGGTATTGAAACAATCCTGATGTCTGAATAGAAATAAGAAGTTTAATCTTTTCTCAGATCTGGAGGAGCAAATCTGTTTTGCTGAGACTGCTCATCCATCTGCAGATGCTGTAAACACTGCGTCTACTACCTTCCTGCTAGCTCTAAGGTCAAGGCTTTGTACAGCATAATTCTTAATATTGTTATGTTGATTGCACATCTGACTCATAACCTGTAGAGGTTCTGGAAATTTGTAGCTAGATATTCCCAGAGAATTCAAAGACCAAGGTAGAAAAATTCTTACTGCACTTTACAAAGTAGGAGGGTTTTTTACAGTGGACTGGAACACTCCTGTTTGTCATTTTCCCTATAGCCTGTGTTTGCAATTGCAAAGTAATGTCACAGGACAGTGCTACCTTGTTATTCTACAAGATAGTGGAATGAAGACAGTTTAGAGCAGAACTCCAATACACATAACTGTATATCAAATTTGCAGGTTTATTTACTGATTTTCTTTAACTATACTCTTACAAAACATTGCAGTAAAACAGTTGCCAGTGAAGTATGTGTACAACCAGGCCATCCTATTGCCTGTGTCAAGGTCTCTGCCAGCATACACCAGAGGCATTATTTCTTCTTTCCATTCATGAAAAGCAAGAAGAAAAGAATAACTGCATCATCTACAGACTGTGCATATTGTAGTCAGCTCGGAATATCAAGACACATTCCCAAGAGTTCTTATTGGGAGTTATTAATGTGATTAATGTGTTCCTGTATCAGCTGTTTGTTTAACTGAGCATTGCCATTGCGTTTTGCGCTGGCTGCTCACTTCATACATAGATGTTCATTGTTCTGACTCCAGGCTTTGTTCCCTTCTTTCACACATTGAGAAAGTTTTCCACAAACTGAGTGTTTATGTGTTGAGTGCAGTACTCCATGGACTTTAGGGTCTAATGGAGTGTGAGAGGGGGCCTGTGGTTTTTCATCTTGTTTTCAGCTGTACAAACATCATGTACTTTTCCCTTCCTTTTAGAGGCCGTTCTACGGCCTGCTAAAACACCAGTGCACAGCAACGTAGTTGCTGAGACTTTACAAGTCAAACTGGGAGGACCTGACGCCATTCACCTTAACACCAAACATATTGACAATGTTTATTTTCTCTGCCCCAGCCTCAGCTCTCAAATAAACATATCAGTGGCTGATTTTCAGTGCTTCTCCAAAGAAAAGCTTAAAAGAGTATCTATCTAATTGTCAATAACAAGTATAACCTGCTCTTAGAATAAAAATGCTGGGGTGAAGGGGAGAGGTGGGTAGAGAAGGGTATAAACAAAAGAAAAGATTAATTTCTCTCTTATAAACCTTTTCAAAAACTTCATTTCAATATACTTTTTGATACAAGCAGGGTCCTCTCTTGCTTTTTACACTTTACGCTTTATGAAATCCCAGAGAGACCTGAACTAGGTTAGTTGGTACTTTGTATATTTTTTAGCATGTGCACCTTGCCTCTGGGGAAAGCCATTCATTAAATTGCTGTTCTGGGTTGATGACATACAGATTTACTTTTCTCTTCATCAAGAAAATCCTGTAGCTGTCTAGAAAAAAATTCTTTCTTTAAGACAACATCTTTTAGATGTGTTTGAGCCTTTAAATAAGCAGGGGAAAATGACTACCAGCAGTCAGTATAGATGCAGTAATGTACAATTATAGGTAGAAAAAATGAAAATCCAATCACAAGTCTGTACTTTTGGTACAAAAACATGGCAAACATTCATTTCTCAGTGTTTTACAACATAAGGAGCAAGCAATTTAAAGCCTTTTTAAATGGAAATTTTTACATAGGTGTTCAGGGATAGCATAATGAATGCAAAACCAGTTCACATTGTTAATTGCTAGAGAATGAACGTCATTTCTAATGAATACTAATTTTGGTGCTGGTCCAAAGTATTTCACATC
>NW_009910527.1:12885-48466 GCF_000696875.1 Nestor notabilis
TTCCTATACTATCAAACATGTCCACATACCTATGATGAATGGCTGATATGAATTATGTACACAAGCCTTTTGACTCAGTATGATATAGTTATATAATTGCATGTGCAGATTGAAAATGTCAAAATGGAAAAAAAATGCCTGAAGTTTGCTGTTTAATCATAGTTTCTATATGCATGGTTCTCTTTTACATATGTTCTTGGTACTACGACATGGAAGCTGTCCAGAGAGCTGAGTGACTGTCACCACCACCTCTTCTGTCTCTATATTTTCCCGAGTCTCACTAGGCAAATGTTACAGTTCTGTAAACCCTTTTGAAACCAGTTCATTCTAAAAGGAATTTATTTATTTAAAAACTTAGACCTCAGTGTTATTCCTGTGTGGTTGTATTAGCTGGAGAAAAATCTATTGAAGCAGCACGATCCCACCATACTAGATACCTATATTAAGATAAGATTTCTTATTCCCATAGAGCTAAAGATTTGGGAAACAGTGCTACCAGCCACAGAGACAGATTTCATAGCAATATACCACCCCACAAAGCCAGAATTACAGTAACTCAGAGATCCTGGTTCTACAATTTCTGAAAACACCCCAGGAAGCCTGCCTTTTCATGCACAGAGCACAGCCTGAGAGCAGGCAGACAGACAATAGGAGAAAACTAAATGAAAATATGAAAAAATCATAGGTGATTTTAATTCCAGCTAACTGGACATGTTCGAAGCTAAGTCCAGCAAGGTAGGAATAAAGTGTTAAAGATGCTGTTTGTTTGGCATATCTCATGGAATTGATGGAACATGACAGGTTTGTGAAGGATATAAAGCTGAGCAAGGGAGGCCAAACTAGAAGAGACAGACTTTTAAAAGTCTTTTAAAAGTGGTCACAAGAGGTCATGTTCTTCTTCAAGCATTTATTAAAAAACTGTACCTAAAAGCATAAACATATGCATTTAGGTACATTTATTTTCTATTCCTTTTCTCACAATGTCTGTTTCTATTCTATTTCTATGCCTTTCCCTTTTTTTTTTTTTTTTTAATTTGTAAAACTGGGAAAGCTAATAATAATTGTATTCAGACCAAAATCTTTCAAACTCAACCAGTATTGACGTATAGGTAATTAAAGTCTTAACTCTCCTGTTGTGACTTTTATTAAAGACAGTTTATCCCTATCAGATCTTGGCAGTCTATGAGAATTCCCAGTGGGGATACTTGAAGCAGCTTTCTCCCATCATCATTAATTGCATGTCATTAATTTGGTAATGTATCACAGGCAAATATCCTTCGAGCTTGGTGCTTTCAATCCAGGGGTTCTGTAATTGTCAAGAGCCATTTAAGAGCAAACACATTCATCTAGATCCCAGGTGCACACATACAGACCCACTGAGCTATAGCCTAGTTTGAGGATTTACTCTCATACCAGGTGCATGTTCTTATTGTGTCTGAACTCAGGTATGTTCTGAGGATTACCACTAAATTTGGCTGGAATTTCAATTCCTGGTAGAATGTTTTGGAGAATTTGAGGTAAGATTTACAACATGGCAGATGTACTGAAAATGGTGTGGCTGTTATACTAATAAATTTCAAAACAGTATTAGAAACCAAAGGTTTTCACAGGCAAGTAAGGCAATGTTTTCCAAAAGCTCAGCTTGTTCCTGCTTCATAGGTGATCAAAGATGTAGCCTCTGTAATGCTCAACATAGTGGCACTATGAAAAACCTTGAAATAGCTGTAAAGTTATACTGTTTTAACCTTCAGAGATTTGTTCATCCCTCATATTCAAAGCCGAATGGCTAAATATAATGCTTGCATGCAGCAAAAATAGTTTGAAAACTGACTAGCAGCATAGAAAGAGCTTTTTAATTTCAAAGAGTATGTACTCTGCCGTCTTCCCAGTTAAGCCCCATGGTGTGGGAAACTGGAACAGCTCTCAGCAAGACAAGTTAGATGGGACAGATTAATATCTTCTCTTTGTGCAAAAGTGACCTTCAGTATTATATGAGATTATCTTATAATGAAAATATCTATTCCAACAAGGAAGATGTCATGGGAAGTTACTGCTTACTGAAGCTAAGGAAGAGGCAGAGAGCTTGAGCTTTCATACACCTTTTAAATATTTAGGTATATACTTAAGTATATGGATATATTTTACCACATCCTCACTTCCCTAACTGGGAGTAAGGAGAGGAGAGAAAATATTTCCCTGATAGCACTTCTTTCTTCAGTGCCTGTAAGGCTTAAGAGCAATTTTTTGAGCTTGGGCTTAGCCTCAGCCCAAGAGCATTAAAAAGCTGAGTCTGCATTATAAAGGCATTAGAGATGGTAGAGGTGTGTGCATGTCTTCAGGGCCATGATCTTACTGACATCAGAGAGATGTGGTGGGATGGCTGCTATGACTGGAGTGTTGCAATTGAAGGATACAGGCTCTTTAGGAAGGACAGTCAGGGGAAATGAGAAGGGGATGTCACCCTCTATGTCAATGACCAGCTGGACTGCATGGAGCTCTGCCTGGAGATGGAAAAGGAGCTGACTGAGAGATTACGGGTCAGGATTAAAGGGAGATATTAGGAAGAAGTTCTCTACTGTGAGGGTGGTGAGGCCCTGGCACAGGTTTCCCAGAGAAGCTGTGGATGCCCCATCACTGGCAGGTTTCAAGGTCAGGTTGGATGGGGTTTTGAGCAAACTGGTCTAGTGGAAGGTGTCCCTGGACAGGGCAGGGGGATTGGACCTAGATGATCTTTATGGTTCCTTCCAAGCCTAACCATTTTATGATTCTATGATTTATTACACTTCTTATTCCCATGAAGTAAATAATAATTCCTATCAGCAAATTAAAGGTGTGCCTGATATAAAATCTCCCTGAAGCACACCTGTTCCGGCATTAAATTTTCAGTGTTCCAACAAAATCAAGTACCTGACAAAGTATTTGAATCATTAATTTTTTTGGAAGAAAACTCTGGCACTGGCAAGGCTATTCACTTTAAGGATAATTAGCAATTTTGAGTGTCCTTTTGATTCCTGGAAAGTTCTACTTTCCTACTTTCCAGCAACTTCCAACTGTTTTCCCCAAGGCCACTTGGAAAAAACTTTGCTGGGTTTCTTCCCACTAGATCTACAGTTTCTCACCATAGACATAATTAAATTTCAACTCCTCTGATGCCAATGTGAATGAGTCTTTAGGTGAAAGATTTTTGAACCTATCTGCAAATGAAGGGACTGATCCTACCCAAGGCAATATAACTTCTCATAAGTAATTCTCCTTTGTTTTCAAATCCTCCTGCTGGGCAAAAATTTGCAATGGCAGACATTTACCCTTTTTCCAAGAAATGGCCCAACCCTTTGGTCTTGGGTGAGCGGTGGCCAAGCAAGGAGACCTGCAAGAAGGGAATCACTCCATGGGCAGCATTGCTTTTCCCAGAGACTTCTGCAGCAGGACTCATGCCTCCTCCATATGAGCAATGAAATTCCACTATTCTCACAACCTGAGTATCTGTGTAGCCACAGGACTGAGGCAAGGTTGGTTTTCGTGGGCATATATATGGCATTCTGCTAGGATAAGACTCAAAGGCCATTTGGCAGCTTTACCTTTTTGAGTCTCACTCAATTGCTTGTTTATCACCTTTCACTGGTGGCTCCTTGCCTATGGCTGGACCTGAACTCCACCACATAGCACAGGGCAGTTTTATCAGCAGCCTTCAATCCTCATCCCACAGATGTTCCCTATCTCATCAAAAATATATCCTTATTCTATCCCACACTTATTTTTTTCCTGCATCACAGGAACTTGCAACAGCACATTCTGTAGAAATTCGGCCACTGTTGACAGTGGTATTAAGGATCAGCCTGACCTTCTGTTACAGCTACCTGGTTTCAGAGATTTTAAATCATTCATTAGGAAAAAAAAATGAGGACTCAAACAGAAGAAATTTATTTTTAGCTGACATTGCACCATAATTAGGAACAATTTCATTGCAGGTTGAAAAAACCCCACAGCTTTTTGTTTTCATGGGGTTTTTTTCTGCTCCTGCAGTTAGTGGATGCATTTTTTTAATAAATGACAAGAGTACAACACACTCTAATTGTCTGAAAGGAAAACTGGTTGGTAATGTATGCTGGAGCTGTATAACAAGCTATTGGCCACATGCACCCACTACTCTTTTGCTGAAGTGTGTAACATCCATTTACTACTAAGGATTGATAGCAGGGCTTCCTAATGGGCATGCTGACAGATTGCTAACTACAGTTTCTGGACAAGTTTTTTTTTTTTAATAGATCTTGGCTTTAAATATAATGGATTATAACTCTACACATTGAAAAGCTGATTCTCATTCACATTTAGTGGATTTGTTTTGGCCAGCTTATGGACTTCTATAATACTGCAAAATCACACTGTACTGTAACTTTCACTGTGACAATAGGAGGCCTTACTCTGGAGAGTGCAGGTCTCATGCTATTCTACCATACCCAGAGGAGTAGCCTGAGTTGAGGGCAGTGAATATTACTTACATTTTGAGAGGACACTAAATTAATTTCTGATTTGGTAGACCCCCTAAGCTGAGTGTTGATTTTAAAAGAAGTAGTCTTGCACATTAGTATGAACAATGTCTTATACTAGAAATTACACTAGAAAGCTATTAAATTTTTTAATTCATGTGAGACTACTGTCAATAGCAAGAAGTGAAATAAATCATGTAAGAATGAGAAATGTGGTTTTAACAGACTTATGCCATATTCAGACCTGTCTGAACAACAATTTTTTTGCTATAAATAGCACCAGAGATGCAGCCTCGAATAATTCTGTAATGTATAATGTCTCCATCTCCGGTTCCCACAGACATGTAAGTATATTTTTTAAATGCAAATTACATAGTTTTTGCCTTTTTTTCTTGTGTCCAACGCAGGGTCAAACATATCACTGGCACTAAAATGAGCATTCATAATAATCAGACAGTGGGGAAAATATTAACTGTTCATTGGAATAAACAGCTGTGTTTTCATCTCTTGTCATGCAGGGGCTGCTCTATTGCTATTCTGCAACTCATGGCATCAAAGGAAGCCTGTAAATCTAAGAAAGCTGCTTCATTTTTCAAGATTACAGTTCTCTCTGCTCCTCTGTGGTTTGCACAGAGCTCTCAAGAGAAACTCATAGGAAAACATGACTATTTTTTAAGCTTTTTATTGGGGTACTTAGCCTATCTCATTTACCTACTCCCCTCTCATTTCTCATCATCAAGATGTAGGAGTTCACTGTGCATCTGTCATTTCAAACTTCTGCATTCTTCTCAAGCAAGTAGATTTCAAAAGAATAAATCAAATCAGTGGTTATTACACAAGAGCTGATGATGACCTTACCTTTTAGCTTGCCTGATACTTCCCATTGTCAGATACTTGTCAATGTTTTTGTAGAGACATAACTTTTCCTTATTGATATTTGTGAGAGATCAAACTTAACTTTATTAAACATATATTAAAGATATATTCTGTTTACCAGACAAAATTCAGCCTAGTCCTGACTGCAGTGAAAGATTGTCTCTAAAAAAAAAAAAATTACCATTTTCCTGCTTTTATTTGGAGCCTTCAGGAAAAAGCATAAGTATCCCATTTTCAGCCACTTCTCAGACTGTACATACCCCCAGCAGACCATTTCCACTCTAAGGATAATGACCATCTGTTGCCAGCTGATGTAGTAATATGCTTTGTAGTGTAAATGGCAGAAATCTGTATTGTAAATTAAGGTCATGTTATAGTTGTAGCGCTGTGTTTCTTTAAAAAAAGAATAAAATCTTAAACACCACAAACCTAGGAAATTAAAGCAACAAATTAAAAAAAAAAAACAAAACAAAAAAATACACACCAAGAGAAGCCTATGTTAAAAAAGTTTTTTTGTAACTGGAAAAATCAAGTACTTGAAAGTCAGAAAATGCAGCTCACAGTTACCATATGGTATATCAATACATGATCACAGAATGCTTCTCCATGAGATCCCTCTTTCGCTAGAAGGGACAGACACAACAGAGCAGAGTCAAATGTTCTTGCATAATTTTATTGAAAAGTTTGGTTTTACAAATAAAAAAGCATCCATACCTGAATGATTCCTTGTTGCACAGTTAGAATACAACAGGTTAATAAACAAAACTAAACATTGTTCAAGAATATGTGGCTGGTGACTTGCACAGCAGGACATAATCTGATATGAACATTTTACAAGTGCAGGTTAGAAGCTAAGGTATTATCTCATTCAGAACTGTGTCTGACCACCCTGCGACAACAGAGGAACAAGAATGGTGTTGCAGATGAGCATCCAGGAAATAGGGTCAAAAGAGATGAATATAAATAAGGCTGCATGTGTGTTGCAGATGTTACCAGAGTCCTGGGTTCCTGATCCCTTTGTTTGTTTGCTTTTAAAATATCTGTAGCTTTTGTAGTCCATGATTTTTCAGATCTTTATATCTGTGACTTTGTAAGATGCGTGAGGGTATGAGCAAGGTGATGGTGCTGTAGATGTGCATAACATTTGCACTAGTTTCAACAAAACCAGTGAAATCTTGAGACTGCATTTCAGATTAACAAAGAAAATTCACCAAGTATGAGGATGAAACAGCTTTAAGAGGGACAGAGATTTCTTGGTCTCTGTATAACTTCTTTAAGAAAACACTGGGCAGCCTTATCCTTTAGCAGCTAAATATCTGCAGTAGATATATGCAGGCATGGAGTTATGTAGAAATATTTTAACTGTAGTTGCTTTGAATTTGGACATTTGAAGAGAGGTTTAACTTACATATGTTGAAAGGAAATTAAAAGAGAACATTAAAAATTGAGTTTCTCATCTAGAAAAAATGTGCTTTCAGGCAAGAGCATGAATGCAGCCATTTCAAAACACACTTTGCAGTATGCTATTTCTTACCATGCTAGCAACAGAGAAATAAGGAATAAGTGTAAAAAAATGTGGTTATAAACATATTGTTTCTCATCCTTGTCCCTCAAATTCAGAGTATGTACCAGATTACTATATTTCGAAGCCTAAAGTAAAACATTGCTGACTAAGCCGAAGTGAAAAGACCCCGTAGAAGACTTTCTACATTCCTTTTATTTACACTCATTTTAAAGTCTGATGGTTTTATTTACCTTGAAATATTATTCCATTATTTGATATTAACACCTGCAAGAAGCTGTCCTTGATGGCAAACTTAAATCTGTTAACATCATTTATTTTTCTTAGTAATGTCAGGTGGAACACACGTATGTGGTTGTGTGTCGTGGAATAATATCTTTTCTTAGATTTTCATTAAACTTGAGCTGATTCAAAATAGCTAAGAAATGAGCCTGTGATAAATGATTTCTCAGAACATTTCTGGATTTGCTTTTATTTATATATTTCCCATTATCCTCTAGGTAGGAAACAATATTTTTATGCAATCCAATCTCTCAGAAGTATTCAACATTGATAGTTTCTGAGACTAACTGATCAACTGATCATATATAATTAGGAAGCCTAGGAAAGCTGCTTCTGAAAGGAGCACACTATTTACATGATCACATTCTACAGATATGTTCACCACATATTCTGTACCCCAGGTGTATATTCCTATGAATTGCCTATCACTCCCTTTTGTTAAATTGTTTTGTAAATATTTGATTTAGTCTGTACACCTATACAATAAAGCCTGCATGTTTCTCCCACCTGGTGCCCAAAGACCATTCATTTCCATCAGAGAGCAAAGGGGTCCAGTGGTCTTCAGCAGGAGACTCTCAGACTCAGCTGACTGCTTGCCCATCAAATGTTTTTTAGGTGCCTTTGATAACACTGGTGCAAGTAGGTCACAGAGGTATATAGATGGCTACTTCAGCATTTATTGACTTCTGAGTACATGCAACAAAATCAGTTTTAGCTTAAAAGTATAGTCATTATAAATGCAAATACAGTGGATTTGTGCTCCAATATCAATCATTAGACAGAAATTATGATTTTCTACTGTCATATCTTGCCAAGAAACAAGGGAATTGATACACAAATCTAATGTCTTGTCAGATTTGATGCCTAAAATAGGTACTGGATGTATCAAAGGAAAACACAGTTGTCCCCCTTCTTCCTTCACCCCCAGTAAAAATAACAAAGTTATGATAATGAACTATACTTCTGCCACAGCAATTTTACTAATAGACATATGTACTTTCTACCTTATTCAAAGACTGCCAGGCAAAAAGAGGACCCACATTAACTCCACATGTAGAGCTCCACATGTTTTGGGAGTCATGCTTAGTACTGCTGTCTTTGGTATCACTAGTTTTGCAGTGCTATTACACTGCAGTCATTCTTGCTTTGCACTGACCTTATCTGACATCAGAGAGGGGACATCTTAGAAAGGATCATCATCTTCAGTGACCGGACTCACCCTACCTGGTACATACCCATGGCTGATTGTGCTGTGGTCAGTAAAAGACAAAACAAATCATTATAAATTCCCTGTTGAAGAGCCTCTGGTGAGAAAAATCAGGAGATAGGCAGATATTTCCCTTTTGAACTTAATGTTGTGGCTGAGCCTATTGCTGCCTCAGCTTGTCTCTGCTCTCTTTCTGCTCCAAAAAAGTATTTCTTGTACAGTTGCAGTACTGTACAAGTTTGACTGATACTTTGTTCATCCAGGAGTGCTTCATGAATCTCTTCAACATAATGAGTTTGTTGGTGAGTTCAATTGTCATGAGAACAGAGGTTTTAGGAAGCAATGTCAGCCTGGAACCACAATGCAGGCAAACACATCTGTTTAAATTCTTTCCCACTCAGCAAAACATTGGTCCTATTTCCTTTGATGGAACTTAAGGATATTTTTTAAATCTATGGGATTTTTATTTTTAATTTGCTGAATAGGTACACTTCCTTTAAGTTAGGGGAATTTGAAGTTTGGAATTGTATATTTAGAACCAGAAAATAAAAGAGGCGGGATAAAAAAAAAGCAAGCAAATGTTGTCTACTCTTCTTGCTAACTTGGATCAAGTAATTAAACATCATTCGCTGAATAAAAATCTCCCTGAGATCATTCCACAAGAAATAGACTAATTTGAGTCATGACAGAGTTTTCATAGCCTAGTAAAAAGAGAAATCCTATCAAAGATAAGAAGAAAATGGTATTGAGCTAGTACTTTTGTTTGATTCAAAGCAAAAATTCTGAAGATAAGTTTTGGGGATTTCTTTAGCGTGTCTAGCTGATGGACAAAAGTGCAGCACTGCAGCAATTCCTGTGCATTTCTTTTTTATTTAGAATATAAATTGCATAAATTATGCTTTGCCATATATCAAACATCATGTCACACAGACAGCCCTTAGCTGAGGAAAACTGGCATCCGCTTGTCCAGCTCCACAAGTAAGAGAAAGTATAAATAAAGCATAAATGATTAATTTAACCTTCCCTCCCTGCCTCCCGTTAACAGCTCAAGGACCCACAGCACACTGTGCTCCTGTGATGTACCAGTGCGGTAGAGCCTTCAAGACTGTGGCTAACCCCTTTCCAAGTACAAACACCTGTACAAACAAAATTAGCCCTGCCAATATGTCTAAGAAGAAATGCTTTCCAGTAGGTTATAGATATAATATTCACCCCATTCAGGGGAATCCAAACAAAACACAAACGTCTTATTGGGGCAAGAGGATATTAAGAATAATAGACAGATTATATGATAGTTTATTGAAGGCAAAGGAAGAGACATTAGTCATAGTTTTGTTATAAAATGAGACTTAATCAAAGAGGAATAGGTTAGAGGTCGTGTGTTCTATTTGTGCTATTATTATTTTTAAATCATTGAGACTTCCATGAGTGGCAAAAGAAATGATCCTGAACAGTGCAAAACAAGCCAGACCTCACTGGAGCACTTCAAGATGAGCCAAGAGAATCCACCGCACGAGCCCTGCTGGCTGTATGCTAATCTTCTTTTTATGCTCTTTTAACAAGGGATGATTGGGATCTAGGATCACCTTTCCCAGAGAAGTTTCTCTCAACAAATCACTAGGCTGGCTGGGACATGCTCAGTGATGTGTAGAAACCTGAGCAGAATATAACTTAGCACAGAAACAACCTTGTTCTTATATGCTCTTTCTTTTCCTGCCATTATCCATTCTTTTTAATCAAATAAGTGAACTCTGGTACATGTGTTCAATTTTTCTTCTAAGTTATTGTGCGTATTAACTTCAAGATATTTATTTTCATGCTGAGGGGCCAGGGAGAGAGGCTCAAGCCATTCTGTAACACTGAACGTTATACGTGATTTACTGCAATAACTGTGCAATTACATGGGCAATAAATTTTTAAAAGTGAAACCATTACTGCACCAGTATATTTTGTACACAGAACTACTGGCCTGCATGGGTAAGCCTTAGAGATACAGCTCAGGACAAAATCTGTAATACCTAAAAATTTGCATTATGTTTCTTTTATAGGTGAAAAGTTGTTTTCTGTAATTAGAGTATTAGAATTGTACTTTAAATCTAAGCCCATACATAAATTTACACCATAAAAATTGACATTTTAGAGTATTCAGATGAATTCAGGATATAATGCTATTGAAAATTTAGTGCCTTTGTTAAATGGCATTAACAACTAGGCCAGAAGAAAAAATTTTCTTTTTCTTTTAGCACTAATTGAAGCCTCAATGATTTAAGAATAAGAATTGTGCAAAGATTTTAAAATACCTGGTAGATATCATCTTTCATATTAAAGATAACTTTAAAGAGCAGATACCTCTTATATTAATAAGAAAAAATATACAGTGGAAAATCCTTCAAATTTACCTCCACTCCTTTCACATGTACCTTTTCCCCATTAGTATTTTAAAAACATCTGCAGAATTTGCAATATTATGTTTTATTTTGCTTACACGACTTCCATAGCTAAGTACGCCTAGAAGCAAGGGTGTTTCTTCCACCATGCAGCTTGTTTTTCTTTTTCTGTTTTTATACTGTTACTTCCCAGTAGCACACTTTCCAATGTAGCATAAGTGGTGTCAGTCATTTTCATCTATCCAGGCTTTTTCTGCTGCACCCACTTTATCTGCTGCTTGACTATTATATCATTAAAATTAAGGATATCAGATTTACCTGCATTAGTTGATTCATTTTAAAGTCATAGCATTTGTTGCCTTGTTTTTTTTTTCTATGCTAGATCAAGGTTGTTCAAGATGTCTGACCTTAACTGTCATAGACTAAAGTAATCATGGTAGCTGAGTGCCACAAGACACAAATCACCTATCCTGCACAGCTGAGGGACAAAATTGCTCCTGGACCACTTAACAGGCAGGAGGAAACTGGGTTACTCCAGTGCCTCCAGCCTTCTGTGGAACACCACTGGTCTCAGTGGGGTGCCCGCGTTATCTTAGCCTACTGCACCAACTCAGTGATACTTACAGCTCCATTTCCTCCAAGGCTCAGCTTATCCAGGGCCCTCCTTTGAAGTAGCACAGTCCCATAACCAATCAAGTAGCACAGCCTCACTTGGCAATCATGTGTTCCTCCAATAAACCTATGTGAAACCTTCAACCTATATGAAGTGTCAAACCCGTCTCATAAGACTCAGCAGAAGATGAAGTATTATGATGGGTTTTGTCTTTTGCCCAGGGTTGCAAAAGTTTTGGGACTTAGCTAAAGAGATAAGAAACAAGCTCAAAATCCTGTCATGTTTGAGAAGATTTGACTTACCATTGTCCCTCCTTTAATGAACTCTAGTTATAGTCATGCTTAAAATTATAAGAAATATACTGATCTTTGCTTCAAGAACTTGCAGTTAAATGCAGTATCATAAAGCAATAAAAAGTAATGCCACTCAATTTTTCAAATTTTTCACAATAATCTTCCAACTGCATGTATATATATTTGTATATGCCTATATAGACATTAGGTATATATAAGAAGAATATATGAACGTAGTAGTGAATCAGAAAAGAGGAAAAAACAAGGACAAGGGATTTTGAAGCACAGAGACAGAAGAGAATGTCTAATAAGGTTCATAACGACTGCCTTTTGGAAGGACTAGCATTAAAAGCAAAACCAAACACACTATTCAGCAGCAAAGAAAAGTCTTTTGTCTTGGCATCTGTGCCTCTTTAAATTATTTTGTGTGTACACTGTTTCCTTTGTGGTTTTATGAATGTGTGCATTACTTATAGACTGGAAGTGGCAGTCCAATATCTCAGGGCATTTATTGGCAGTGTATGCATAATACTGCTGAAGGCCTATTGACCTCCACATATAAGGTCTCTGTGAATTCACAATTGTGAAAATATGAAACTGGGAAAACTTGTGAGAAAGTTTTACATTCTTACAGGTAGCATCTCTGTCCTGGGTTCAGCTATAGCAGTCATTTTTTTCTCCTCCTTAGTAGCTGAAAGTCAAAACCACAGCACTGCACCAGCTACTAAGAAGGAGAAAAAAATGACTGCTGTAGCTGAACCCAGGACAATCTCCTATTGTCTTATTTTTATAATCACTTCCCTGGCACTTGACTGAGGCCCAGGAACAGAGTCCAAAGAGTTGTGTAGTCACAAATGCTTTTTCTCAGCCTTCCAGATTATTGTTTTGTCCTTTGTTTAGGCCTATCAGCCTTTAGGAATTGGTTTTGTAGCAGGAGGTTAAAGATCTTTAAATTACCCCTGCAGCTCTGATAAACACAAGCAAAAACACTCACAGTCCACATTAAACGTGAGGTTTGTACCCGCATCATTGTGCTGTCCCTTTTCTGCCTCCACCACTTGCAGTCTGGTTATCCCTGTGCTGCTCATATTTTTCATCCTCCTTGCTTCACCATGACTTCAACATTTTTAAGAAGTTACTCCACCAAGCTGTACTCTAACTTTCCTTTTACACATGGATGTTAGGCAAGAAACCCTCTGAGAGATACTTATTTCCCTAGCCCACAAATTACCAGGAGGTGATAGCATACTACCAAGGACAAGCAATGGCTAGAAGTTTCCTTTGGTTTGTCACCAGCTCCAGCATTTGAAGATGTAACACACCTCTGAGTGCATTCACCTCTGTCCTATGGGGACCAGCTGAAGTGCTTCCTGTCGGGGTCTGGTATCAATAGCACTATGAGGGGTCTCAGTGACCCTTATAGCCTGTGCTCAAGTGGACAAGCAGCCAGATGGTCACACATTTCTGCATTCCTTCACTGTGTTTTTCCAGCATTGGATATACATGGTATCATCTTTTGTCTTGTAGATCTACAGGGAACAGAGCCCCCAAAGAACAACTTGGAAGAGAATTTACTGTAAATGACAGGAAGCAACACAGTGAATATGTAAAAACGTAAATCTGTTATGAAAGGGGAGAAAAATCCAGAAAGGATTTGGGTTTTTTCTGTGTTTTTAGCTTTTGTCAACAATAGGCAGATAACATGAGAAATTTAAGTACACTACCTTCACAGAGACAGAAGCAGTCCCATTTGTGCAATATGCATTTGTAATAGTCATCTTGAAGTGAGGGATTATGATTATAATTCCAATAATTTGAAAAAACAATGTTATATTCTGGAAATTTTCAATATACTGTCTTTGTTGAAGTGGCTTAAATTTTCAGGACAAACTATGAACTCCATTTAATGACTCAATGGTCATTAAAAGACTCAAATGCCAAAAGGGAAGAAAGAAAAGAGAGGAGAGGAGAGGAGAGGAACATTCTAAGATTCCCAGTACTTCTAGCAAAGACTTTAGCATATATCTGAGAACTAACAAACTCAGACCACAGACACTGTCTTTATGGACAGTGTCTAAACAAATCCTTGCTTTATGGACCATGATCAAAAAATGCAGTAGATTTCCCAGTGCAGTGAGCAGGCCAGGTATGTATCAGTACTTGTCAAGATGATGAACAGTTAATCTCATAACCTCAGCCTAGCGCCTCATCGTAGTGCTGCTCGAAAATATGGAAAAGCATATGCAGCTCTAAGTGTGACAAGTTCTGACTGCATTAAAGATGACAGATTTATGGGGTCTTATATTTGAGTAAGAGGAATAGACAGAGAAATAACAGTTTAGGAGCCTGAGACTAGCCAATGGTCTATGAAACAAGTGTATAGCAGCATTTAACAGAAAGTAGCTTTTAATTACAGCGGCTGAGAGAAAGTATATAAAAATGTCAGCATGCATCACTGGGTCACAAAATCATATGGTTATCTGCTCTCTCCCATGACAGATTGTATATACATTATATGTTTATGTCCTGACAAAATCCACCCAAACTCCAGTGAAGTGTAGGTCTACTGAACTTCACAGAGGGCCCACCTGGCTAAGCTCTGGAATTGGCTAAACCAACTCTCTTAGAAGATCTGGAACCAGCTTTTGAGGCTTGGACCTGTCTATTTGAGAACTGCAGATATTTAAGAAGTAATTCATCAAGTTTAATTTTCAATTTTTCAAGCAATGTAACTTATGTTTCTTCCCGGGAAGGATTCAGTTTAATTAAATATTGCCTAACTTCTCCAGCCGCGTGACCAGACATATTATTTCCAGTGCCAAAGTCTACAACAAGGAGGTGGAGTGCAGTCTAACTTGTTAATTCTTGTCTAACTCTTAATTCATAAATAGACAAAAGCCTGAAAAAATATTTGTTAAACTGTGCCTGATAAAACGTATTTGCGATTTCTCCTTTCATCATGTCATGTTACATACATTCAGCCTTCACTCACATCTGCTGAATGTATCTTATTAGCTGGAGGTGTGTCTGTAAAGCAGCTTTGGAGGGACTGAAAAGCTCTTAAATTCTTTACTAAAACCCTGGCATAGCCTATTTGCCAAATATTGTAGATTCATTACAAAGCTGAAGATATTCAAGTTTGAGAAACTTCTTTACTTTTTCTACCATCATCTACAGGCTCCTTTCATCTCCTTCCTCCTCCTCCTCTGTGCTTCTCTAGTCCTTTAATCTCTATCCTGCTCTTCCTCTCCCCATCAGAACAGGAATGTGTGAACATATATCTGAGTCTTTGCTAATGCGAACATTCTTCCACTCTCTTTCCAAACATTTCCTACTCTTGCAGGAACAAAAAATCTCAGAAATTAACATATCTAATTTCCACTCAAAATCTTCTCAGCATAAAATTCAGGGCTGAATTTATTGTGAATAAAATGAATAAAACTCACCGTTCTGAATGCTATAGAGGACCTGAGGCTTGGGAGTGCCACAGTTGTCCAAATGAAAAGGAGGACTGGAGGGAAATAAGTTAAAAGTACACAAGAAACCTTCCTACTTTGGCACAGCCCCTCCTTGACCTGGCTGTCTGGTATTTGTAAATGTTTTCAATCAACTCTAGTTTTTATCATGACAGCCCACATTACCTAGCTTCAATTTTGCTCTGAGCAGCCGTACATCTGTGCACCACAGCATGCTGCAGCCTGAATATCTCTAATTAGGAACTTAACACCTCTAAAACGTTCCATATGGACTCATCGCAATTAGAGTTTGCTGCTATTTCCACCATGGCTGTGTTAGGGTGAGATGGCTTCATTGCGTGACCTGTGACTTCAAGGTGTCTATCTTGGTTTTCAGCTTCCTCTGTCTCCTGAGTGCTTCTTATAATATGATTATGCCTTTTCTGCCCCTTCCAGTGCATGCTGCATATTTCTGTTTATAAATGTTTCAAAGCAGTATAGTTTCTGTTCAATAACTTGAACCACAATTAAAAAAAAAATCATAAATAAAAAAAAGAATATTATGATTTCAAATATGCATTTTCTTTAAAAATATATATATCTTAACTTAAAAAAAGAGACTGGATACATACAGAAGATATAGACGACGGTGCTCTCATTACTGTACAAATGATGCACATCTCCATCTAGCCATGGCTCACATCTCCTACAACTGCCCAGCAGTTTTACAGAGGTGTCCCACTCCCACTGGGCCACAGCCCAAGTGACAGCACCCACAGGGCTCACTAGTGGCAGAGAGTGGCAGGGACGTGATGAGTGCGAGAGCCCAGCACAGCTCCTGGCCTCTTCCCTCCCGGGGGGTTTGCAAAAGCGAACAGTCAAGACTACCTGCAAGAGCACTTGGAAAGCTCTCTGCGCGTTCTGCTCTTCACTCTGAGGTGTAATCGCAGGAATCGTTAGCTGCTTTTGGGTGACCACTAGAGGGAAATATTGCTCTGCTAACAAGACTTCCAGAGTGGTTTACTGCATTTTTATCCATTGTTTTAAACCTTATTTTTAGAAGAAAAATATAAAATGTATGCTCTACTTTTTAATCACTCTTGAGTTCTGTGTTTTTTACAAGAGAAAAATTCAGGCTTAAATATTAATTTTCTTAAAACAGGGTTATATTAGATTAACACCAGAATTAAGCTCACTGTCCGAAGTGCATCAATCTCTTTCCCCTCTAAGTAATGACTAAACAGCTTTTGAGATCTGATACTTTTTTGCTGAAGGTTCAAAAAAGGAATAGAGGTCCAGTTATCCTTCTCTCTGCTGAATACAAAGGTTGGGAACAATGAAATGCTTCTCTTTCCTGTTTTCCCAGGTAAAAATGCAATGATCCCAGACTGAGAAAGACTTCCATTAATTAAATTGCAGGTTTTTTTGATTACGGACTGCAGCCTCTGTCTCTAAGTCATTAGGTAATTCATTGAATCATACTACAATAATAAATCATATCATGATGTTCCAGTGTATACAGTCATTAAGCACTTTGGAGTGCATGACTTGCTGATATGATGTGCCTACATTTTTAAATAAACACATGCCACTATACTCCTGTTGCTTGTGTATCACAAGCACCTCCTGTTTGAGTGCCCAGAGTAGTGAGATGGATGGGCTAAACTCTAACAAAATGTATGGTCAGCAATAAAATGTCCAGAAAACAGCAATAACATCATGCATCCCAGAAACAAGACAAAGACATTAACAAAAGAGTTCCATGAAATACAATCAGAAGATTGTATTGCAATGTCTGTATAAATATTTTTTTATAAGTGGTAAGTGCTGAGACTACAGACAACTATGTGGTAATATTTTGGGCTTTTTTAAAAAATATGATCTTAAAATTATTCAAGGTGTTTCATAATGAGAAGAAACTTGTAACAATAAACTAGTGTTCTTAAAACATTTTCACAGGCAATATTGAATTGCTTTAATCATGACATGAAGAACAAGTACACATAACACAAGAGTGGATAATGTTAAAGGACTTAAAATTTATTGCTGGGGGTTTTTTTAATTCTTATTATACATGTAATGGTTTTTCGGTTTGATCTTAAAAATAAGATAGTGTGTTTATTATCTTCTGTTTTGTCCATAAGGGATTCATATGTTTTCTGATCTCACTCAGACAACAGTCTTAAACCATCCCACCACAAACTATTTCTGAGCTTGCCTAATGCTACAATAAAGCTTTCCTAGGTTATGTTACGCCAAGTTACTGCCAGGTATAATGAGAAGCTTTGGATGCAACATCCACACCTTATGAAAGCCCAGATTTTATTTGTTGCAGTACTTGGTGCCAGATTCATCTAAGATGCAACTGTATAAAATTTATGAAACTTGATGTTTACCAACACTAAGTAAATATTGTAACAGACAGTAGTAAGTGTTCATCACTCAGTAATGACTAATGCTGGATGGTGGAAGCTGTTAATTATTGATTGTAATGAAAGAAGGTGGAAAAGCTTTATTAAATTTGTTTCATATGATGAATAGTTCATATTTATTATTAGCTGAATATGCATGCAGAATAAGAACCCCACAAAATTTCCATTGCTTTTCACCTTGAAAATATTACTGCTGGTCTCTATGGTAAATACTTAAATTTTAAGAATATGCAGGATTATCCAATCTTGTAGAAGAGATGGAGTGAAAAGTTGAATGTTAGCACAGGAATTCACCTCATCAATCAAACCTGCTTTCTGGATGGTGCCTTCCCTGCTGCCCTGTGTGAGCCCCTTCCTTGCTTCCATCAGGCTGCCAGATCCAGGGGACAGTCAGACCACACTGGTCCTTTTAAAAATACAAAATAAATCTCTTCTGCAGCATATTTGAGAAGTGTCAATACCTTGATTTTCATAGGCTTATATTCACATTGCAGGTAGTTTCTGGAGAAAATCATACTGAAATAAGTGGCTCCATCACAGTGGGGGAGTTTGGTCTTTCATTTCCTGAGTTTGGATCTTAAATGCTTTTAGGCACTTAGTACCCTGGAGACGCTTTTTACACTGTTCTGATGGGCACATTACAAACACTAAAATCGACAAACAGCTTAAAAGGCAGTACCCCTAGACTGTGTTATTTAAGCAGCCATAAGGATAACAACTTCAATTTGTTCCACAATAAAACTATATTGTTACTAAACTTTTTGTCTTATCAGTTTATTGCTTACATAGGTCTGGTGTATAAACATATGTTAAGAAAAAAGAATTTGGTAAAGATTGTTTCTGATCTAAAGCTCAGCTATCAAGTGTACTTTTTGTTGTAAGAAATCTAAATGTAATAATTAGTCTTCAACAATTTCTATGAATAAAGTCATCTAACTGCTGGGAGCTCTGGGCTACAGGAGGCAATTTTTTATTCTTGGGAAAGAAAGAAGTCAACAAAGTATTACTTGGTGCATAAGTTAAATCTCATAAACCACCGAATAGCAATAATAATGGGGAAAACCAGAAGTGAATCTTGCAATTCATACAGGTATCATGGCACATAAAGTATTATCAGAATCTGATGTGTTCAAATGTATTTAAACATTTACTCAGACTGTTCCTTCCTACACATAATTCAGATTAACATTTCAAAATTTTTGTATTAACAGACCAGTTCAAAAGGACCTTCTGTGACAGGTTGACCCAGGCAGTCAATCAAACCGCTTATGTCTTGGTCTCCATTACTTCCACATCTGCATAAATAGAAATGGTCATGTTTTAATTATTATTGCAAACTCAGTTAAACAGCTGAGAATAGGTTGCAAAAAAGTTCTATTTACAAGAAAGCATTCAAAAATTGTGGGGCTTTTTATAACTTGGGAAATTCGGGATAACAAAAATGTACCATGTACAGTATTAAATTCTGCTGATTTCCTATTAAAAATTTTCAGTTTAAGTTTGATCCATCCAACTAGTTTCCCATAAGACAGTCATTATTATCTAAATGCCTGGTGCTAGGCGATGGGAAATAAACTAGATTATATCATTGAAGGAATATCTGATCATGTTTTCAGTGGGCTGTTCATATTACAAAAAACCACATTTTTCACTTTAGCTATAAAATGAGCTACTCTTAGCTCTTTTCCCTAGACATTGCAAAGCAACCATCTAGAACATGCTCTGACACTGACAACATTCTTCCATATATGGATAACATTTTAATTTTCCCTAGACCGTATTTGAAGTCTGTTATAAAATGTGGAGGGATCAAAATCCCTCCTTCTGAGCCAAAACATTAAGAGCCAAGTGTTTTAAAGCATAAGATGACCGAATGCCAGGCAGATTACGCACCTAAAGTTCCATGCAGATGTACTCCACGGGCAAAATTTAAATTGTGTTTGGGTATGACTGAGAAGTCGGAAGGAAATTTTTTGCCTGGAAGGAGAAACATGCAGAGTGCACCTACCTTCTGTATATCCATTCATAAGATCTGTGTCTGGATATGAAGAAATAGGAATATATAAATCAATTATAGAGTTTAGTGGAAAAAAAAAGAACTGCCTAACTTTCTCAAACCAAAGAGAAAAGCTAACATCCCCTGTTATTTCCATCTTCTCAGTGAAACCCACTGTAGTGTAGATTACATATGTACTAAAGCATAGCATAGCTTATACGTAGGAGTAGCTGACAATTTCAACAATTGCACAAAAGACTAGAAAAGCAACCTTCCCTTCATAACAACACAGAATAGAATTAATTCACTTCAGGTTAGAGATCTCACATTCAAATTACACCAGTCTGCTTGGCAAATTAATCCAGCCATGGCACATTCATGATTTTCAGGGGGAGAAGGACATACCCAGTTCAAAATTAATTTTAATGACCTATGATGGCTAGACTTCATTCAATATAGATATTTCTCAAACACATGATTTTAGACATTTTCTACACAAGTACATTAGTCTCCAAAAGACTTGTCTTAAATGTACTGAAGAGCTGCTCTTCATAAGTTAAAAGCGTGCCCATCAAGGAACTCAAAGTTGGCATAATACGGTCCTACTGCTTCAGAGAGGAAACAGTATGTCTCTACCACCTGAACAAGCTGTTAAGATGGAGAATTTCACCTAAAGCCTCTGAAAAAAGGGAATTATGATCAGCAAACGTCATGGTCCTTGGACAGAAGACTTCTAACACATCTAGGAAGTGTTGAAAGTGACATCAGAATTCTTCACTTGAAAGCATTCAGCTCCTACTTTCTTCATTTCACTGGGATCAAAAGAGCGAATTTCATTTTATTTTCAGTCCCAACACAATAGCAAGGAAATTTGTTTCAGGGGTTAAGGACAGGATCACAGAGGTTACTGTTGTTCCCCAGCTACTGAGGCACACAGTACAGTAGCATGGATCCTCCTGTGCTTCTTAAGGTTGCAATAGAAAACTACAAAGTGCTCCTCTAAGGTATCTTTTGGCCAATGTTGATGAGGTACGTTGAATTTCATTTTGCCAATTACATGTCCAGCACTTTATAAATATCAAATAAGCTTCATTAGAAGCCCGAGAAGTAAAGAAGAAAGCTGTAATTTCCCAAATGAGAAATAAAATTGAGGTGTCCCTAGTACCAATTTCAACATCTAAGCACTATGCCTTAGCAAGTCGTGTGTTAACTGAAAATGCTACTTACTTCAAAGAAGGTTACTAGGTGAAAGAAATAAGATGATTGCCATGACTGCTTCAGAAATGTCAGAACATGGGGCCAACCCTGATCTCTGTTTTCCTAATGTTCTGTCTAGGGTGAATGTGAGTTTCATGTATTTTTCCTGGTTTTTAATGGCTAACTGGTCAGCCCAATAGGTAGCTGACAGCTCAAATTCCCTGACAGATGACAGCTGTAGATTTCCAGGTCAGGTCCACACATGCAGAAGCAGTGAGGTCAGTGGATCCCAGGTGGGCTGAGCTTTCTGCGTGTGCAGCAAAATCATTCTGCACTTGTGACATATCAGGAATATGTCTGACATATCTTATATGGGCTTGAACTCTATTTAGTAGGTAGACAGCAGGTCCAATATCCAGAGGCTTTGGGCTCACTGTACACTCACAGCAAATGTATATGTGCACCTGTCCAGGCTGATATATAGGAATCCAGCTGAGTGAGGGCTCCTAAGGCTCTTACCTAATAATGAAATAAATTAGACTTATGTATTGCATTTGAAATCTAACATTTCCTTTTCCTTTAAGCTCAAAATACCGCATAGTAAGCAATAACTGAAGCACCATTAATGCAATGAAAAGTTGAGTCTCCCACAAACATGAGCACGGCATCTGGTCAATCGACACAGCAGTTGGGAAAACTGGTTAAAAAGTTTTTTGCTTGTTTTGGGTTTTTTTTAAGTCCATAGCTTAAGGAAATGCTTTCTGAGAAGGCATCTTTTTTATGGAAGGCTCTCAAGCTGTCAACTGAAGGAGAATTTAATTTAAAAACACAACCTCATGAACAGAAGAGGAAGTTTCCTTTGAGTCACACTGTCCTCATAAAAAAGTTTTCCAAACCTGTTACATAACTCCAACAAGCCTCAAAGATCTTGGAGTGAGGCAGTCACACTACAGTGAACCTTAGGAACATACCCTGCTTTTTATAGAAGTCTCAAAATAGTACTTCATGTTCCCATGGACCAGGAGTTCCTGAAGAAGACATGGTGCCGACATTTCTTCTTGCAGAAATCAGTAATATCAGATATCTAAATAGCCTCTTCCTTTGTCAGTATTCATGAATCAGAACTGCCTGGAAACAGTTTGCACTTCAGTTCTGCTACACACGAATATCTGCGCAACAATAAATAGTATTCACTTAAGGACAACCATACTATATCTAATCTTCCCTCCATTGTTATCACAGAATGAAAACTTGCGTGTATAAGTCGTCATTCACCTTCACCATTGCTTTTCCTGGATTCCATCAAGGATCCATAGCTCTGGATCTTAATGGGCACCAATATCTTGATGGTTACGTGTGTTACAGTCACCAGTAAACCAATCTTTCATAATGCTCTAATACCTTTTTGAGTGTTTTTATGATTTTGACCATTGTAATGTCATGTAGCATTGAATCTGATGGCGAATTATACTAATGTGTGAAAAGAACACTTTCTTCTGGTTTAAGATTTTGGCTTCATTAATGGTTCTTATCTTACAATTCTGCTCTCTGACCTCTATCATATCTCTTCATTGATGTATTTAATACAGTTTTATGGAAGATATTCCATATGGACACAATGTTGAGACTACCATACTTTGCTGTGTGCATCAACAAAGAAGGTATGTTCCGATATATGCAATTTTTTAGTGGTGACTGTGACAAAACAAACTTGCTGATTTTCAGTTTTCTACATGAGCTTCCAGGACCAGCAATTTTAAAAGACATCTTTAAACACATTCAATAAGTAGATTCAACAGAAAACAGATGTGGACGTCATAATCACATTTTTGCAAAGTATACACATTACAGCTTAATTTTAAACATAGAGATTTATGACAGAATTTTTAAAAGTGCAAAAGCATTTTAGGAACAAAATTCCCAGTGACTTTTAATGAATCTATAATCCAGAATCACCCGGGCTGTTGAATAACTCACACATAAGGTCTCAAACTTGTATTGTAAAAACTTTAGGTCCTTTTCAGCTGCAGGAAATTCTTCAACTGCTCTACTAAAAATAGACTGAATTTGTGCTGGAGGAACTTTGCTCCCATAGACTCTTGTAAAAAATATCTAAACTTAACATATATTCACAAGAATGTTCAGAGAATCAAGAAGTCTACTTTATATGTGTTCCATTATTTGCATATTACTGTTGACTGTTGATGAAATTGCATTAATCTCTCTGAATGTGTATACATATGGATATGTTTTATATATTTCATATTCCATGAAATTTGCAGTGTTTCCATTATATCAGAATATTCTTCTTAGGGATTTATGGCCATTGGGAATATAAGCATAGCCCTAACATTGTACATCTATCCCCGTAAAAAAGCACTGGCAGAGTGCCAAATACGGCTTTGAGAGCGAAGACTTGTTCATCTCAAAATGTTTCTGGAGAGCCATTGTAACTATGAATCCCCAACATGAAATCTGCCACTGAAGCTTCCGGAGTGACACAACTGCTGACACACTTCAGACTAAAGAGCATGACTGAGATTTCTGTTAGTTATGAGCATTGACAGAACACAATTAAAAAGAAATCCGGATCCGTGTGGCTGACTTTGAGACGTTTTAAATGTGAAACATCCAGCAATCACAGGGGTACCAACAACATCTCATGGAATACTTTGTGTAGGCCCTTCAGGGAGATGTCACACACAAAAAAAAAAAAAAAAAAAAAAAATCCTTGCTACTTTTGGACTGAACCAAGCTCAGAAAAGTAAAGGCGTAATGATGCTTTCTTTCAGAAGTTACCTCTGGGCTTTCATGAGATGACATTTAAATTCCCTTGCCATCACAACAGAAGTACCTCAACTAATTTTTACAACCTACTGAACTGGCAGCGTTAGTTCTGGTGACTACTTGCTGCTTTGTATTCCCATGATAGTTTGCTCTAAGGTGGCTGTGCAACACAATGAGGAATGGGTAATGCACTATGTCTCAGAGAAGACGTAGACAGTCATTTGATCTAAAGGAATGCAGACTATTCCAGGAGAGATACTCGTTAATGCTCCATGTAATGGTGCCATTATTGGCCAAAATGCTGGATATCTCTAAAACAGTCTCTTTTGTGTCGCTGTGTTAGCGCTATGTCTTGAAAACAGCCATACCCTGTTAGCAATAAAATCTGCTGTATGTTTCAAATCAAAGCATTTAATTGTCGTGAAAAAGCTGCAGACATCTGACTATCAGCTCAGACAAACAAAGCAGCACTTCAGTGACCTACTGAGCTGTGCTGATTAGTAGTAAATCTTTTTTTCAGCCTTTCAAATCATTCTTCCACGAACTACTGTGAGCAGCTTCCTCTCAAATCACGCTTTCATGTCATTCTAATTACATTCACCCATATGAATAAAATTATCTTCTCTGTAAAAACTGGGGATTTTAAGAATTAAAAAAAGAGAAAAAAATGCCAGAACTAGACAGATACATATGGGGAAAAAAAGCTCTTACCCACAGAGTTTTTCAGCAAGAAACAAAGATACTACTTTGGGTGAAATCTCACTGGGGACCTTCAAAGTCCCACATACACCTACCCCTTGCTACCTCTACTCTGCAGGAAGATGCCTCAGTGCCATGAGACACACAACAGCACAACCAAGTGCTTAGTGCTAAACAGGTTGCTGGGACTAAAATTAAGTACAGGAGACCATATTGTTATTCTGTATGATTAATGTTCTCTAGCCTTAATTTTCAGTGGAAATGCAATGCAGAAGCTGCAGAGGAAAATGAGGCATGTCCTGCAGTATTTTAAAACTTGGTCTTTCTGGTAACTGACTCTAGGCAAAACGTCCCCCAAAAGAACAAAATTCTGGGAAACAGAATCTGAACGTGGTCATACCACTAAATAGCAGCTTTCATCCTCCTGCCTAGAATCCATATCAGAAATATGTGGTAGATGACTTCTTTTTCCATGCTTTTAAACATACAGGGGGTTCTGCAAAAATAAAAACACCATAAGAAGTTTCATCTTAAACGTATGAATCATTATTTTCACTGGGGGACCTGAACTATCTCCAGATTTTCATGTACAGTGTCTCTGAACCTGGAATGGACATGATCCACATACTTCCAGTGCATATTTTCTTTCTACTTAAGTCTGCAGTTCTGCAAGTTATTAAGTCTGCAGTTCAAACATGTTGGTGGCTCTATGCAGGCCAATGGGCTACACAGTTACACTGAATTAGATGCGACTTGTTAACCAGGCTGCTGAATGGAGTGAAGGCATGATTAATAACCAATGTTTCAGTGGCATTTTGGTGCAACAGTGAGCCTGAGCACCAGCCATGGCCCCCAGCTCTACAACAATATAAGCAGAAACAGTGAACAAAATGAGTCCCAGACATCTGGGTCGGCAACTAACAGTGAAGTTTTCATCTTCATTATTACTGTCATTTTTTGTGATATTAAATTAGATATTAAATCATTTTGGTTTCCTAAACAAATGAGGCATATGTGGTATTGCTGCTGCTAGGATCCTCCTAACAACATTTGAATGCAGTAGCTGTACAAATTCATCAGAGGGGTTCTTTTCTCTAAGCTTTCCAGTTCCTGAAAGTTTTGTTAAAATAAGCTTCTGAGTAGAAGAGAGACCGTATTGATCCCATTCACACAACCCAATGTTATCCTCAGCATTTGCTAGACACCAGTGAATCCGCACGGGATCTCAGCCTTCAGCATTAACTCTACAGGAAACCAGGCTTCATTGCCCCTGCCACTCATGGAACTATTTATACTTCAGCTCTTTCATTCACACATAGCAATAAACAGTTTTGCCATGACTCCTTCTTTCACATGGCTGTACTTGACCCTGTTCAGACACGTGCATGCATAAACACACACACAGTTTCTGTGTAGGGTCCAGATCCTTTTTTCAGTAAATAACTAGCTGTATAGATGGATAGATGAAAACAACAAAAGAATCAGTGATACAGGACATGAGCTGAAGACTTGCAACATGAATTGGTGAACTGTGAACTGTGTTGAAAACTGACTTCTTGCAAGCTCTTCCCACACAAGCTGCTGAGATTTAAATCCCACAGTCTGATATGGCTTACTGTACTTGTGTTTATTTGTGCAGTGAGAAGTCTACAGAGGTGGTATAAAGCATTGTCAGCTTCACAGAATGCTTTAAGTTGCAACCCCCTTAAAAAGCACATTCCTACCTGGACTGCAGCTCAGCAGCCAGCATCCCTGGAGGCCCCTTCTATTGTTGTAGTGTTAGTGTCATCACTCCATTAG
The DNA here is from genome assembly GCF_000696875.1 of Nestor notabilis. NCBI lineage: Eukaryota > Metazoa > Chordata > Aves > Psittaciformes > Psittacidae > Nestor > Nestor notabilis. The sequence continues at coordinate 38,919 of NW_009910527.1, forward strand.
GAGCCCGCCAGAGTCTGTGTGCCTAATTCAGAAAGTGCACCTGTACAAGCATAAGAAGAATGATAATTCCTGGCTGTGCTTTGGTGTGAAGTGCTTTTTTGTAAAACAAAACAAACTATTCATGCCACGATGAAAAATAACTTCTCCTGTACCTGTCAAAGGATCAGCAGGTCTTTTCTAGTGAATGAATGAGCAGTGGCTGGTCTTTTTTAAGCCACTGAAAAAAAGAAAACATTTCATGCAAGTAAATATGTATAACACAGGAAAGATTTTGCTGTCCTTATGCTAGATAAACAGCATTTTACAAAAGCTGTGATGCCTCTATGGCATATTGAGAGAGTACATGCTGAACACCACAAAAGTGTGTCCACAGGGAACTGAACAGTCTTTTGCACCCTTTCCATCTCCATAGAGCTGAGCTCCCCACAGCTGCTCAGTACTCATGACTTTTGCAGCAGCCTTTCATGGCTTAGCTGACACACACATGTCCCACTACTGTCTTCTAGGTAAAAAGCAGCCTGATTGTGACTGTCTGAATACCAGTTTGGTTCCTGATGTCTCATGGGGTAGGGTAACTCCACACTCCCTTGTGGATGTTGAATGAGAAGGCAATGCTACTGAGAGGAGTCCAGGCTAGTGAGTCCATTGGGAGTCTCTGTCATAAGGGCTGATAACATTTCTAGTCTTTGCACTCAGTCAAATGCTCAAGGAGATTCAAGTTACTTCCAGTTAGGAGAAGAAATAGAAGGCAATGAAGTCAAGCATTTTCTAAAAGAAATCCTGTTTACAGAGATGTTAAATCCTTTCTTCTCAGGCTTTTTGTTCTGTGTATTTGTGCTGGAGAAACACTGTACTCTCCTTATGCCCTCTTCAGCTTCTCCCATGGGTTTGTCTCACAGATTCACAACCACGCACCCCACCCCCCCAAAACCAATAAAATGCCATTCACGCACATATGTGTTGTGTGAGCCTTTGTTCTGGGAAGTGGGGTGTTGTGAATGGAGATTGCTAGCTCAACAGTGTTAGGAATCACTATTTCAAGAAAGCACATCTTTTTAAAGCTATATTCAGTTGTGCAGTTACCCATAGTTTCAATAGAATTTGCACAACAGAGAACAGTTTAGACCGTTAACATTGAGCAGATACCAAAATCCGAGTTTTCTTCTTATGAGGATCTCTAGAGTGTTATTTCATGTATTGTGACATATTTCTTTTGAAAACAAGCCATTGTTCTCAAAAGCCCTTCTCTAGCAATTAGGATAGCTTGTCTGATACTGTATTTTAGGTGCAGTGCTGTATAATCTCCTTATTTCCATACAGTAGGAAACCAAAGTAAAATATTGGAATTGTAACCTATGATCGAAGATCTTACAGCAGCTTCTCAAATGGTGCAAATATTTGCCTCGATTATTGTATTTACAATTCCAAAAATATTTCTTCTGTTGAAGGTCTGTGTACAAGACACTACTCCAAACCATTTTTAAGGGAGTTTTGACATAAATGAAACTTTATGCTGGCATGGCAAGTGAAGTACTTGATTAATAAAGAGTTTCACTGTTTTCAAACACATATTCCATGCAGGCTCATTTGAAGAAAACCGCAAGTGGAGAATGCTTTACTGCTTCCAGTCACAAGGGGGTTGTGTATTTCAATCCTGCTTACACAGTTAGCTTACTTTGGAGCTCTGGTAGGAAAGAAACATGACCAGGAGAAATAATGCTACATTCAGTGACCCTGCCCTTAGAATCAATTGGCCTGATGGGAGAACTTTTTTCTCTCTCTTTGCTACTGTTTTCTTAGTTTTTAACCTTTTAATACTTAATATTTCTTGAAACACCATCTTTAGAGAAATGCCTACCGTCCACAGACTTGAAGTATTGATTGATATGACCTTCTGATACTGTGAATGGGAAATTAGAGACTTATATCAACAGTTGACATATAAAGCAATATACATGTTCATAGCCTTTTAGGCATGTTTTGGTGTGAGTTAATATTTTCTGATTTAAATATCAGGATTTGAATATACAGCTCAGAATCTTTTATGTTACAAAGGAACTGGACTCCAACCACAGTGACAAGTGAAAGAAGGGGACAATTTAGTCAAATGAAGTCTGCAGAGAGTTCCAAAAAGAAAGTCTTTAGAAGATTAAAAAAATGCAGCAATTTCTAATAGGCTGTGGAGTAGCCACCCACTAGTAGGCTTGGATTTTTGGTTGTAGCCCTATCTCTGGAGTATTTTAAAATCTGACTGAACAAAGCTCTAGAAAGCACTCTGTGGTTAAAGTGAACTGTGGTTAAGGTAAAGATCATTACTTATTTTCTCTTCATCCCATAAACCCTGACTGGAAGGCAAGGAAGGAATAAAACTGCTTCAGTCATGGGTGCTGCTTACTGGTCAGCTGGCACGTAGACACAGTGGATTAGCTGGTGATAATCACCGACCACTTGAGAGGCTGCCATTACCTATATGGTACATTTAAAACTGTTTGGGACCAGTGTTTTAAACACCAGATTCCGACTTTGTACGCACACAATAACACTCGTAACCATTTGTCCAGACACAAGCATATAAGCATAGTTTGGCAAGGTAAGCAATCACTGTCTGCCCAAGCTCCACGTATGAAGCCAATCTGTCCTTACAAATGCTCCTGCTTTTGCTCCAGCCTCGCAGCCATGCACTGACAGCCAGGGCACCTGTGATCTTCACTTACATACATGAAAATAGGACACATGAACACAATCATGTCTTACCCTTTCATGCAGGTATTTATTCCACCCTTCTTTCAGCAACTGCTAGATTTCTGAAGTCAAAAATCAAAAGCACAGAGCGTGTCTCTTTTAAACTAAACAACCAATAGATATGTCTAGATCACAGTAGGTATACTAAAGCAGACTGGTTACAAGCAGTGACTGATCTTTCTACTTCCTCTCTTTCTCAGTGTTCTTAAGTATTTACTGCCTCCTGCAGTGATAACTTGTTTCTTTAGAAATGAATCGTTAGCACTGAATTTGTCTCAAAAGACCATAGTTATAACGTACATTCCTTCTACTTTCAGGTGCTCTTCTGAACCACAGTGCTCCAGAGACAGGTCCATATAAAATAAAACAAAATAAAACAAAATAAAATAAAATAAAATAAAATAAAATAAAATATATATTGGTTAGTTTTGTCCCTGAATATATAGATGTATTTTCACCTTTCTATAACTGTTAACTTCTAAAATAAAATTGTCTGGCCACGTGTAGGCTGAATTTTTGCTATATCAGTTTTGAGGGATTAACTTATTAGAGCTTTAACTGACTGGCTTTTAGGAATTGCTACAGGACTTCTAGCTTAGTTATGTGACAGTAACATGACTTTTGTCTTGAAACAGTCCTAACCTTCTCCATGTGGTAATAATACTCCAGAGAACTACATATTAGGAGCATCATTAAAATGCACCAGCTAAATAAAAGATTCAGCCCATACCCAGTCTGTCAAATAGGAAAGCAAAACTACAGTGGGATGCTTCTCTAATCTTATTTTGTTTGAAAAAATACTATCACTATGCCTAGTCAGCGGCAGGGGCTTTATTTCGATGACAAAGTGGTTTTCTACCTGTTACAGCTACGGGTTTATCCTGCTAAAACCCTTTTCACTCAGCACTCACTGGGTTGCATCTGGATGCCACTTGCAGTTTTGGGCTTTCCAATGCAAAGCAGAAGTTGATAGTCTGAGAAACATCCTGCAGCAGACAGCACGGTTATGGACACTTGCCCTGGGAGAAAAGGCTGGGGACCTGGGCTTGTTCAGCCTGGAGAAGAGGCAGCTTCAGGGGGAGCCAACAGCAGCCCCTACCGGTGCATGCAGGGAGGGCTTCAAGGAGGTGGAGACAGGCTCTTTATGGAGATGTATAGCTGAGTAACAACAAAAAGAGATCATAAACTGCAGTAGAACAGGTTTGGACTTGATGAAAGATTTCCACACAAGGGCAGCTAAACAGCAGAGGAGCAGGTTGCTCAAAGGGGCTGTGTAGTCCCTATCTTCACGGGTTTTCAAGACCCATCTGAAAGAGCCCTGAGCAGTCTGCCTGAGCATAAGCTGACCCTGCTTTGAGCAGGAGGTTGCACTGGAGACCTGGCAAGGAGAGACCTTGCAACGGCCTTTCCTAAACGTGTTATCCTTTCACTATATGAGCCTGATTCAACCCTGCCAATTTAACTCTCTGATTTGAGGCTGAATTCCCAGAGTTATCTGCCAAGTTAAACTGAGCACATTAGATAGAGAAAGCATGAGAATACAATAAACATCTAACCTCATAATGCTTTTTTTACTGAGATAGTTTTCAGGCTGCTGTCATTCTTGAACTGTGGACTTCGGAAGATCTGAACAGTTCTGAAATAATATGCATGAAGTGATACATGTTCTTGTTTAAGGGACAGTTCTTTTTTGGAAGTTTTCCCATGAAAATAACTTTTAATTCCAGTGTTTTACATCATTGAAATCCCCTCTTTCTAAGAAACAATATTCTTTAGAGACCAGGAAAATACTTATTTTCGTTTTTCTTTTCTTTTTGTTGTCATCAAACTACTTCTCAATTACTGTCTCTTCTGGATATTGAAAAAATTAGTCAAAGTAAATGTTCTCCAGAAGATTAGGGATCTTAGGGTCATAATCAGTTTGCATGACTTTGCATGGTTTGAGATAAATCGTTATGTGGCCACTTTGTTTTTCATGAGTACATTAAAACCAGATGTGAGTTGCTGAGTCAGCTTTGATATAGTAGCAGAATTGTGCTTTCCAGGAAACAAATGATAAACCTAAGATAAGCAACTGAAACCAGAAAAGGAATACTGTGGACTTGTGTAGTTTCTGCTAGACATAGGAGGTCAGCCTCGTGCCTTATGAAAGAACGTTGCTCTCAACTCAGCAAAGCACTGGCCTTACAAAAGGTAAAATGTCAGTAGAGGTCATACAGCCGATGATAACTGTATAATGTGAAATCTTATGAAGGACCTGGAAGAGATTTCAGGAGGGAATATCAACTATGCCTGGGTCATTTTCTGACAGATGTTTATCTACCCTTTCAGAAAAATTTTCTCAGTAATATCCTCAAACAACTTCTTTCAGTATTTCAATGCCTTTACTATTGAAAAGTTTCCCTTGATATACCTCTTAAGCTTCCTGTGTTGTAATTTAAGTGTATTGTTTTTTTCCCTACCCACACCAAATATGCAATAGAGTTTAAACACATCCTTTTGTTAGTTGTCGTTTATATTCAAACACCCCTCTTATATCTGCCCTCATCTTTATCTTCCCACTGGTCAAGCAATACCAATTCTTTCTAACTTTCTTAGTACTAAGTTTCTACTTGTTGTTCTTTGTGTTTTCCTAATGGGTCCACATCCTTCTCGAATTGTAGTGCTAAAGCCAAACCACCATACTCCAGCTGAGGACACAGCAGTTCCAGTAGCACAAGCTTTATATCACAGATTTTGCACACAGCACTTCAGGTCACCTATCCTAGTGTGGATTTGTCTTTTCCACAACCAGATGATTCTGCAGACTCATTTTCAGCTTCTTTAAAGTCTTCATTTCTTTTGTATTATCTCTGTCAACAGAGTCCATCCCTATCCTATATTTCTCCAGCTAGTTTTCCTTGTATTTTTTATTGCCTTTAATGAGTTTCATAGTATAGTTCAGACCATTTTTCAAATGTACCTAGCAGCTTTTTAATTCTAACCCTATGATTGTCTGTTTTTTCTTCTAATTCATTAAGGAAAATTATGAACACCATGGACCCTGAACAGGTAAGTGCAGAAATCCAATTGATACCTAAATCAGTTTTGACAGGGAATCGTAGATAAGCATCTTCCCATAACAGTTTTCTTAGTAGATATGTGTTTTCTTAGGTCCCATGGATATGAAGAACATACAACACTGTCTTCGTATTACACTTTCCTGATCATTTCTGCTATTTGTTTAAACAGAATAGGGCTTGTGAGAACTTCTAATGAAGAGTGATGTTGAAAGGGCTTGAATGAAAAGACATCTTTCTTGAAAACTCATTCAAAACTACAATGGAAAGATAAAGAGTCATGCAACTGCAAAAGAAAAATTACAGAGTTTGTTATTTTGTTTCTTTTCTGATTTTACAGGAATACTTATGTGATTCTAAATTTTCTCTGATTTCAAGGGAAGTATTTGCTGAGGAATATAATCTGGTAACAAAATTGACCTTACAGAAACATGATGTGGCAAAACCTGGTGGAAGATTTACAGTGTGCTGTTTCTCTCATTGCAGAGAATTAAGACATAACTCTGATTTCTTATAGTTGATTCTTGCTAGTCTGAATTTTCATTCAAAAGAAACAGGGATTGCAATTTTTTCTTTTTTTCAGTAGAAAATAAAAATATACATAGATGTGAAAAACTAATAAGAACTATTGGGGAAGGACAGAAATGAAGGATGACAAAAACATAACGGTGAATTGAAAATGTATGAATCTGTGAAGTGGATTCCACCTCTTAGGACTTCATTGTCTCACACATCAGGTGTCAACTCAGACCAGAACTTATCCAAAAATAATTTCCAAGCATAAAGCTGCCTCTTCAGAAATAAAGCCATACAAATAACTACTACCGACCATCAGCTGCCATTTCAGCTTTTGGGATTGCAACTAAAATTTTTATTTAAAAAAAATTAAATACTAAATCAATATCCAAATGACATTTTTTATACCTTCCTCCAGGCCACCCAAGTATAGCTGGAATGGTGAATAAAGCATGCATGGAAAACAGAAACAACCACCTCAGAATAACCATTAACTCACAGATTAAGGCTGAACTCAGAGAGGAATTCTGCCTTTAAAATATGGCATTTTAAATGAGTGCGTGGAGTCTTGTTCTTAAGGCATTCATTCTTTTATGGGTTTTGCTCACAGGTCCAAGAAGGCTGACAGACCTGAAGGAATAATTGGAGGCAGAGGCTCCTCAGGCAGGAAAATAGCCACCACTCATGAAGATTCGTTTTCCACTAGAAACAGAGAGAAAAAGAACCAGCACCATGTCACTTCCTTGAACCTGACAGACATTATTAAGGAGGGTAAATATGAATGCACAAAATAAATCATTAACTTCTAAATTTATGGTAAGATCCAATCATTAAGCAGCAGGACAATTGCTAGGATGATCAAAAGATTTTCCTCATCTTAGAAAAGGGAACCTTTTTAGAAGACTTAATATTTTCTCTAAGCAGACTGCATTTCCTCCTCTCTCCTTCTGATTCTCTGCCTTTAATTGTCAGTAGAAAGATGACGAGTTGAATCAGAGTTTCTGGATAACTGCAGTTGTACAGCTGGTGAACAAACAGATGTTCTCGATCAAACAGAACGTCCTTCTCTAGCAACTTGGAAACTACCACTGCTGCTTAAACTGTGCCACATACAATAAAAATCTCTTAAACCATACATACCTCAAGTATTCAGTAAATATTAAGTAGAAAAACAAAAACAAGAGAAGGTCTACCATATGTGGACCATTTGTCATTCATTGGTAGAAAAACTTGTAGCAGGATTTTAAAGTCATTTATAAAAGCAAGCGCAAAAGTAAAATATTAGGTTGAGAACAGGGATTTAGGCAGAGGGATACTGAGTTTTGTACAAAGCCTCAGGCACCCTATCACCTAATAGACTGGTTCAGACTCCCTTGTACAACACGTGGATAGAAAGTGTCTCAGCAGCCACCAAGCTGAGAGGAGTCATTCCAACATATGTACTAAATTGGGGACCATGGAAAGAAATGTGACAGAATAACTATTAATCCTGGCAAAGTACATGCTTAAAATGGACACTGAGCAGCTCTTGGGTCTCCAGTATGATTGGGCAGAAGTCCTTCAGAAATGCAGGAATGGGGTCTCTCTATTAATAGATATTTCAGGTTCTGTAAAGTAAGAGGGCAGCTGCATGGGGGAGGGTGTGTGTGGTGTCTTTATGAGGATGATAACTGAAAATTGGATAGTAATGTTTAAATAAACTCTCTCCTATATAAGTTGTCTACACGGTTCATTTGCAGTTTTACTCCTTAATTTATAAATTCTGTGCTCACGTGCTAAATTTTCACATCTGATTTGAGCTGTGAACTGTTATTTTTAGATGATTGTTTTACACAAGACTTTGTTTTCCATATCCTGTGACTAATGTATTGAATAACATAGCACAGTTCAGTTCCCTGATTGAACATAGCTGTAATAAACTAGCCTGATATAAATGTGATTGATTAAAATTAAATCCATTCTGTATTCAGTGTGATTTTAAGTGTTGCTTAGGTATGCATTTCCTTCCCAGTGCACCTAACCTGAGTTCTGCTGTTGCCCAAAGTCTGGCTGAGTTGAAACAATCTGAATAAAAATCTGGTTTATAATTCAACAAGTTAATTATGAACAGACTTTTACATTCTCCCACTGGCTCAAAGCTTGGTTTGACCCTGGGGTTTAAAAAGTAAGACAGTTACAGGAGTATGTAGTGTATAAAGTGGAACAAAAGAAAAAGTATGCAAGTGGGGAAAAAATGTCAAAAACTCTAGTAATATCATGTGCCCAGGAAGTAATTTTGAGCATCGTTAAAAAGACAACAGTGCAACTTAATCCAACAGGAAAAAAAGAATGAATAAAAGAAAAAGTTTATTTAATTTCTTATCACACCAAAATTAGTCCCAGAGTTGGTTGTCAGATTATCCAGAGTGCAAATCAAGCACTGCATACTAATGTAACTTGAACTAATCTTATACAGTGCTGTGGAATAACCATAAATTACTGAGAGCCTGTGAATGGTCACCTTATGAACTGCAAAGAGGTTTCTTAATTTCATTCTGGTTTTGTGTCTGAACTCCATTCCTTTCACATCCTGTTTTTCTAATCCCTGCAAAACGACATGAGAATTATACCTTGTGTATTTCACAAAGCCTGTTACTCTGTCATACCTGGCCTGCAGAATAATAACCCAGCATCACACGAGAGGGGCTGCCAGATACAGCAACACTTTATTGCCATTTAAAAAGATAGTTTATGACAGACCTAGTAGATTTAGGTGAATGCTGTATCCTGAAAGCAAGAAGAATGTTACACAATTATTTTCATCTCAGAAGTAAGTTAACTTCATTTATTGTAATACTTAGGGCTGAAAAGGACACAGTCTGTATATCTCAGTCCCACTGAGTGTGCATTTTTAGAAGTTTTTCATATCAAATCTAATTTCACATAATTTCAGGACATTGTGTTGCTTTTATGAACATATTTTCTTTAAAAAGATCTTTAAAAAGTAATTACCTGGTTCCAGCCTTCAAATTGTTGTGTGTGCAGTTCCCTCTGCTTTCTCCCTTCCCTTGCTGAATCCCAGTGTGTATGAATAGGAGGAGACTGAACATGTCCTTGGACAGACAGAGGTGGGGAGCAGGTGATGTTCAGAGGGACCCAGCAAGGCTGGAGAAACAGGCCAACAGGAACTTCATAAAATTCAACCAGGACATGTGCAGGATGCATCCTGCACTTGGAGGAGCTGGCATTCCT